>NW_014577951.1:76528-89219 GCF_000485595.1 Priapulus caudatus
TCGGCGCGCGGCGGAGTAGCAGCAGCAGCTGCGGCGGCGGCAGCAGCGGCAGCAGCATTAGCAACAGCAGCAGTATCAGCAGCAGCAGCAGCAGTATCAGCAGCAGCAGCAGCAGCAGCAGCAGTATCAGCAGGCATCAGGCGCGCAGCAGCAGCAGCAGCAGCAGTATCAAGCGCAGTATCAGCAGTATCAGCAGTATCAAGCAGCAGCAGCAGCAGCAGCAGTATCAGCAGTATCAGCAGCAGCAGCAACAGCGGCGGCGGCGGCAGCAGTATAGCAGTTTCTCCTCTCTCCCACGAGCTTCATTACGATCACCGTTATCTCTCTCTCGCTGATAAATATTAGCGAATGCCTTTTGTGATTTCAAATTGATTCGTCGCGAGCCATCGGTGCAAACTGGGAATCGAGTTACCACGACAGCTTTAATTCAACGAGCAGCTGCTATACGCAAGGAGACTGTATTCCACTGACGATATCTCGCCAACAGAGAATATGGAAAGCCATCCCCTTCAAAATCATTTTCGAACATTTAATACACAATTTAAATCAATTTCAAACATTCAAATTAATTAATAAAAATAACAAATTACTTTATATTGTTCGAGAAATTTAAATTCAAATTTAAAATCAATTCACAGAATAAACAAACCATTTTATTAACTTGCAAATTAATTCACAACTTTCCAAAATAATTGCCTGATATACAAATTCCTTCACATCATTGTAAAAATTCATTTTTCTAAACGTACAATTTATTTTCAAAACAACAAACCAATTTACTAACTTTCAATTAATGAGAACATGTTACATAAACTCACAAATGTTCAAATCTTGCTTCATCACCCTAACATTGAAATTATAAAGTTTTTTAATTAATTTACAGATACAAATCAGTTCACTAAGTTTGAAATTAATTTATTACTTTTAAAATTAATCACCAGAAATGCGAATCTAACTGTTGGTTTCAGACTTATTAGTAACAAACGACAAATGCTATAGCTTAAATTACAAATTAATCATACAGCTTTCCAAAACATATATAAAATTTTACATCCAGGCTCCTTCAACTCAATTTATGCAACTTTCAATCTATTCCAGACCTCTGAAATCACTTACTACGTTCTCTTTCCGCCCACTCTGTTGTTTCCGGTCCGTCTGCCCTTCTCTCTCTCAATTCATAGGACTTGCAATCTATTCACTACACTTTCCGAACCAGCCAACAACGAAACAAACTCAAACAATTCATTCTAAAAGTGCCCGGGATGGATACGCTATATAGTATACAATAAATTTAACTTTCTCGAACAATTTTCTCTTATTTTATTAATTAATTTGAAATGTTTTTGATTTTTGTGTATTTGAAATGTTTGAAAATGATTTTTTTTGGGGATGCTTAATCTCATACAGAACAGTAGCTCTACGCGTCTACCCCGGCCACGTCGCTCGCACCACAGACAGTGGCACACATTTATCTTGGAGCGGATGGGCTACACCGGTAGCTATAGCGATTCAAGCTGAGCAGATTAACCTATCGACGTACATTGTTCGCGCGGCTGCGCGATGCCTGTGCGAGCCTCTAGTTGGCAGGGGGAGGAGAGGGGCGTTAGGGGAGGGCAGCGTCTAGCGGCGCTCATTACATTCTAACACTGTGTTGCAGTTATGCCTTACAATTCTTTCCACGGGTTGTTCCGCGGGACTCGCTTACAAATGTCTCTGCGACGCGGTGTGTCGCCGGCAGTTGATTATTTGTTAAAGCCGTATATACTACGGCTCGTGATTACGCCGATCGTTTGACAGGCATATCGCGGGTGAGATATAGTATAGCTCTCTATTATCTTGCTCACGCCAGCTTCTGTGTATTCAAGCCAGGATTACGGCGTAGAAGCCGAGCCGATGAATTGAGACAGTATCCTCTCCCTCTCTCCTCTCTGTAGAGTGATCGTGACGCAGCACGTACGTAACGTTAGGCTAGGAGAATGGGAGATTTGGGTTCTTTTATGCCGGGAGAATATAACCTTAGTATCCGGCCGTTCAAATGCGCGGTTAATTTGAAACCGCACCGACCTTGCGTTAATTAAGATTATAACGCGGCGCGTTCGCAGCGCGTAGCGAGACGAAATCAACACATGGAAACTGTTTCTTTAGGATGAAACGCGCTGCTGTGGTGGTGTGTGCGTGGCGTCCGTGCGCTGCCTTCGTGCCTCTCGCGTGTGTGTGTGCGTGTGCCTGAGCCGTGTGCGTACGCGCGCGTGTGTGTGTTTTAGAGCACTCTCGCTTTACAGCCACGGACACAGTAATATAGCTGCCGACGCTCAGGATCGAAACTAAGTATGTACAGCACTCGATAGACAACATTGTTGAAGAAAATGTCATGCCGTCAGCCTATAAACAGAAAGACAAGAAAGCCCTAGACAAGAGAGAGGAGGAAGCGAGAGAGAAAGAGAGAGAGAGAGAGAGAAAGAGACGAGAAAGGAGAGAAAGAAAGAGAGCCGAGAGAAAGAGAGAGAAAGAAAAGAGAGCGGAGAGAAATGAGAGTAAAAGAAAAGAGAGAGAGAGAGCGTTACGGTAGCCGAGAACGAGAGTAGACGAGGCAAGGGAGTGAGAAATGAGAGAAGGAAGAGGCAGGAAAAATATATTACCGCTAACGTGAGAAAGAAAACTGCTGTATCCCATATACACACGCAGTATTATAGACCGAATAACTGCCAGGTGCAAGCCTCCGCCTTGACTATCACATTATGGATCACTGCCCGCCGAAATAAAAGTGTTATGATTAAGAACGGGTTCTATGTGTGTGGCCTTTATGCCAGTAGCGAATGAGGTTCTTTCGGCAAGTGAACTGAAATTCGCAGGCTCCTAACATTGCTGTCGCTCGGTGAGCGCATTCCCAGGTCGGCTGGCTCAGAGTAGAGTTTGGCTCCTTAGATCTTAGGACATGTGTTCACCGCTTCATTCTCAGTGAAGTTCCCCGTACACCCCACCCCCTAGCTGCCAATCATCTCACTCACCCACCAACCTCACTCTCCCATCTCACCTCACCTATCAACCATCTCACCTCACCCATCCACCCATCTCACCTCTTCCCATCCGCCATCGTCTCCTTACCATCAACCCATCTGCACCTCACCTCCGCCATCTTACCTCACCCATCCACCAACCTCACTCTCCCATCTCACCTCACCTATCCACCAACCTCACTCTCCCATCTCACCTCACCCATCCACCCATCTCACTCTCCCATCTCACCTCACCCATCCACCCATCTCACCTCACCCATCCACCAACTTCACTCTCCCATCTCAACCTCACCCATCCACTCAACCTCACTCTCCCAATTCCCCCTCACCCATCCACCCATCTCACCTCACCCATCCACCCATCTCACCTCACCCATCCACCCATCTCACCTCTCCCATCTCACCTCACCCATCCACCCATTTCACCTCACCCATCCACCCATCTCACCTCACCCATCCACCCATCTCACCTCACCCATCCACAAATCTCACTCATTCATCTGCCACTCAACTCACCCATCCTTCAACCTCACCCACCCACATAGCTTACACCCATCGGTCACTTTCACCCCGCCGTTACAGACGCTCGTGGATACCATTTACCTTTCCACGTGTTGATTGTATACCGGGGTTGCCTGTACCTGGGAGTTTATTCCTTAATCTTAGACTGATGAAGAACATCATAAACGCGTCGGCTGTACGCAGCGGTGGCTATTTGGTAGCGCAAGTCTAAGCGGGTATTGATTTAGCGTACCTGTGTCTGGGTAGGTATTAGCCTGTGTTAAATACCTTTGCATTTTCAGAATCCGACTTAAGAATAGAGTTTAATTGCTTAAAACGCGGGAAATTTTACGCCTGAGATAAATGACGTGATAGGGTTAGGGTTGATCGAGCCCATTCATTCTCGCGCGGCGTTCTCTCTCTCTACCTCGCTCTCACTTTCTTCTTCTCTCTCTCCTCTTTCTTCCTCTCGCTGTCTTCCCCCCTTCTCTCTCTCTCTCTCTCTCTCTCTCTCTCTCTCTCTCTCTCTCTCATTCTCTCTCACTCGCTCTCTTGCTCACGCTCTCTGTCGCACGCTCTCTCTTTTTCTATATATCTCTCTCACTCTCTGCTCCCTTCCTTTTCGTTCTCTCACTTGCTCTCTCCCGTTCGACTTTGTCAGTTCTCTCACTCCTCTCTCTCCTCACTCTCCTTCTCTCTCGACACAGTTTGTCTCCCACCGGCCGTCAGATCGGGCTTCATGCTTCGCATATGAAGGCCTATAACGGAAAACAGCACCGCCTCTTTCGTGGCGGCTTGCGTATAGTTCAGGCGTTGACGCGTGCGTGTTACGTCGCGTGCGTTGCGTGCCTGCGCGTGCGGTATGCTGGCGCCACACAGTGGTCGCTATTGACGTACCTCGTGCCAGAAGCCGCGGGATTAGACTGGTACCAGTTCCTTCTCACAACGCTCGACGACCTAGTTCCTATCTCCTCTGTGAGACTGGACGAGAGCGCTAACCAGTGATCTATACGCCGGGGGAATCGTAAGCTGACCGGGAATCGCGATACCGCGCAAACGGAGACAAGACGTGAGCGTGCGATAGGTACTGTTAAGGCGAACAGTACTAGACCGCTTTCGATAGCGCAAACGGCCGATCCACTCATAAAGGCTGACCCCCAGCTAATTGCTGTCACTGCCGACGGTGATTTCGCATTGGAGATCCCCACGGGGCGAGGAGGGGAATTTTTCGATCCCTTATTCACCTTGCTTGCAGCCATGGGTGACAACGATGACGGCGACAGGGGGGGGGTCGTATATAATGTAGGCCGTATGCGACTTGTTGACGACGCTAGCGGCTAACTGTGAGGTTTTGACGCGCAGTGAGACAATAAGATCAGAGAGTAAGACTCACGTAGATAACTCCAATGCCTGCTGTGCGAACTGGAAGCAGTTAGGGAGTAGCTAGGTAGGGCAGTAGCAGTAGCAGTAGCAGTAGCAATAGCAGTAAGTCAAGTTGCAGTAGCAGTTAGCCAGTAGCAGTAGCAGTATCAGCAGTACAGCAGTAAGTAGCAGTAGCAGTAGCAGTAGCAGTAGCAGCTAGCATACAGCAGTAGCAGTATCAGCAGTAGCAGCAGGAGTTAGCAGTAGCAAGTAGCAGGCTCAGCAGTAGCAGTAGCCACGTCAGCACGTAGCGAGTAGCAGTAGCACAGTAGAGTTTAGGGGCTAGTTGACGCAGCAGTAGTAGCTAGTAGCAGTTGCTCAAGCAGTAGCAGTAGTGCAGTCAGCAGTACCAGTATCAGACAGTAGCTTAGCAGGGAGTAGCCCAGTAGCAGTAGCAGTAGCAGTAGCAGAGTAGCAGTAGCAAGTATCAGCAGTAGCAGCAGTAGTAGCAGTAGGCAAGCTTAGCGCATATGACAGTAGCATGTAGCGCAGTAGCAGTAGCACGTAGCAGTAGCAGTAGCAGGTAGCAGTAGCAGTCAGCATAGTAGGAGCAGTAGCAGTAGCCAGTAGCAGTTGTAGTAGCAGCAGTGAGAGCAGTTAGCAGGCAGTAGCAGTACGCAACAGTGTAGTAGTAACACGGCCAGCCGGACAGTTGGCACACCGCCAGCAGTAGTAGTCGTGCGGTTAAAAGTACGTAATCTCTCCTTGAGCAGTTAACAGCAGTTGCAGATCATATATCGCCATAATAGCTCGAGCTCAGTAGGCGAGATAGATTCAGCAGATAGACAGCAGTGCACAGCAGCAGTAGCGTAGACATCAGGCAGCAGCCAGCAGCTAGCAACAGCAGCGCAGCTGGAGCAGCGAGCAGCAGCAGCAGCCAGCGCAGCAGTGTGGACACGTGGCCTACACGTTACAGTGGTGTTTACGCCTATCATTTAAGATTGCCGCTACAGAAACGAGTGCCGCCGGCTTAAATATTAATGGATAAATGCGGCAAACGCGCTCAAATCTCAGATTCAACAGCTCAGCTCGATTGCGTAGAGCCGGCGAGCTAAAGTTGTTTACGATTGCACGACTGCGCTGAATGCAAACACTGAAACCTAGGCTTTAAATGTTAGCCTAGATGTGCGCCTGTAAGCCTAACTATTTTCCTCGGCGTCCGATGCATCTAGTCGAAGCCGATCGAGTCGCGAATTTTAAAACTCTACTCTGAAATAGCGTCCTTTTTTAGAGACAATCAAATAGAGATAAGATTTACGCCGAATGCAGGGCACATAAGATTACACCGATGGTACCGTGATTAGCTTCGAATAAGCTGACTCGTAATGCATATGGGCTCTGTGCCATTTTTAAACAAGATTAGCTCCACTTGCAAATAAGAGCATGAGCTACCTATCTATTTGCGAGGGACGCGTTAGATGGCAGAAAGGTCGTTTTTCCGCGAGCAGTCAGAGCGGCGTGTGCTAGTTTTATAGTAGCGACAATTTTGCGTGTAGTTTTGCTTATTTATTTTGTTTTAATTGATGTGCCGACAGTGAAATCTGCACGATGATCAACTCAAAGCGCGAAGTAAATACTGACATCCATCGTCGTTGTAGTCCTGCCTATGAGCAGTGCCGCGATGTGCGTAGCATAATAAATCGCGTGAGCAAGTAGCAGTCGATGAGCGCAGTGCATAGTGCGTGCTGAGTTCATGTCCGTGTGTAACGTGCGCGTTGCATGAATTGCGAGAGCGATATAAGTGGGTATTTGATACCTTTAGTAATAAACGACAAGACACATAGCAGCGACGCGACGTGCGTAGCGCATTATGCGTGAAATGATACGGGCAATGCTCTCCGTTATGCTGCTGGGTTTGTAAATTGGCTTCCCGACTTTTTCGTTGACCATGTTCTTCAGTAGCTTTTCGATATTAACCTCTTACATGGTTAAGTTTCAGAGGTTTTTAACACTGTTTTTCTACTCTGCTTTTGGAAAAGACGTGCTGACGACGTGTTTTCGTGCGACTCGGATATTTTTATACTAGAATAAAGTACATACGTCCGATTATAGATATTATATTTATCTATCTATACTTCCGACTGATCGCATCTCGCGTGGGCTCCGACAACTCCGAACCGCAAAGAGTTTACTAAACGACAACCGAAAAAAAAATAAATAGACTTAGGTTTGTACATATTCTCATCGTAGAGTAATGATGTGACCGAATATAGGAAGGGCGTATTGCGACAAGAATGAGTTTTAAAGCTCACTAGATTCTGATGTTCTCGTGTGTGTGTGTGGTGTGGGTGTGTTGTGGCGTAAGTAGTTGTGTGCATGTGGTGCGTGTGTGTGGTGTGTGTGTGTGTGTGTGTGTGCTCTGTGTGTGTGTGTGTGTGTGTGTGTGTGTTGATGTGTGTGTGTGTGTGTGTGTATGTATGTGTGTATGTGTGTGTGTATGGTGTGGGTGTGTGTGTGTTGTGTTTGTGTGTGTGCTGCGTGCGTTGAGTGCGTGCGTGTGTGTGTGTGGGGGCGCGCGCGCGTGTGTGTGCGCGTGTGCGTATGGTCGTGGTGCCAAGCCTCTCTTCGTTATAATTCGCCCCTGCGTTGGTAGGAAATGCTAATTTCATTAAACTCGCATTTGCAGATCTGGACACGATTCCGGGCTTGTTTCATCAGCTGCTCCGCTTGCATTTTATTGCCTGTCTAAAACAATTTTTTGGCCTCTACTAGGTTCATAATTTGCGCGGGGCCCAGGATTAGTTTTTTTTCGCGTCAATTATGGAATTTTACGCATGTCACCATAGTGAAATTTTTCAACGACGGAAAACTTTCAATCGAGTATGATCATCGACCTATGAGATCGCATCATGAATGCAGTGGCGCATGGCAAGCAGCAGCATACAGGCAGTCGGAGGACAGGCAGACAGGACAGACAGACAGGACAGGGCAGGACAGACAGGCAGACAGGAGGCGGTGGCAGACAGGAGCGCTTTAGCAGGGCAGGCAGATCACGATCACCCACCAAGTGTTAGGGCAATCAGACAGGCAGACAGGGAGAACGCGATCGGATGGTCCGGGGCACAACGCAAGGGCGGACGCGGCGGACGGCGGAAGGACGACGGACGCCACAGGCAGGCCAGGACGGGCGGACCAAGGGACTCGGACACTGCACAGCGTGAAAGTAGTCCGGCTCTTGTAGCACGGCGGCCGTAGGTACGTCCCGGGTGGCTAAGCTTCATATAGCTGCTGATTACCATATGCCCGCGGCGCTTTACCCAACGAACTGAAATGGTGTTTCGATGAGTTGTCGGCACTTTAAATAACACCCGAGGTGTTTTTTCTTCACCCGATACGTCACGATGGAATAGTTCTCGGCAGTGCCGTGCACCAAACCGCATTCACCACGAACCGGGGGCATGTGCGTGTGGCGGTGTGCCGTGAAATGTGTCGCGTGCGCCGGGCGACTTGTGTGTGAAACGCACCGTTGCGCGCACGCAATTGCAGTTACGTGCGTGCCACTGCCCTGCGCGGTGTTGTACGTGTTTAGCCCGTAAATGCCGCCGCACGCGTGGGGCGCAGCGTAACCAGAGACCCAGATTAACACAGGCGCGTAATTTCTCCTATACGCATTACGGGTGGACGCCCCACAATATCACCGGATATTCCTTTCTTAGTGTCAGCTGTTCGAATCGCGCAAAATGTACACCGCGAAGTATTTCGAACAAAAACACAACTTCTCGCCAGCGAAGACACGGTCTCGCCATCTAAGCGGCCAACGTAGACAGACCGACAGCGCCCTCTGACTCGATCACCCACGAGCGCAGTTCGTACGAGGTACGTACGAATGTAAACCCTTTTTGCGCGGAACGTGTAACTTTCAAAAATAAAACAACAACAAAAATTAATTTACATGTGATAGGAAATAACCCGTGATAGCATCTCGGGAGATTAGTAAGTTTAGCCCTACCCGCATGGCTGGTTCTTCCTCGCTTGTGGTGTGTTACTGATCGATGAAAGATCGAAGTAGATCGCCAACCTACGGACTAATTACATACGACAAATGCTCGTATCCGCCAGCGATCACGGCGAAATCGACAGCATTCCGCTCCGACTCCAAAAATTGCGAACACGGTCCGCGCTCAAACACAACGATACCAGTCGATATGTCATATCTATACACTCGTAGACGTAATATTACGAACTGGTTTGTTAGCTCACGCCTGTCACGTTCGGACACCCACGTCGGGGGCCACGTATCCCAATCTCAGAGCCATTCAAAGCCAATAAGGCCGACGAGCGAGGCACTTGGCGGATGAAATTTAAGACGGGAACGGTTTGGCTCGAAGGCCCATCCGGTCGAAATGAGACTTGGCAATGGCATTAGTCAGGCCAGTGAGCTGATAAAAAGATCGCAGACAGCTGCCGACAGCTGTACTGGAAACATGCGATTGGCAGACACAGGTCCGCGCGCTACGTCTATGTGCGCGCCGCTTCGCTCGTGGGGGTTATAGGAACACACAGACACAGACACAGACACAGCACCACAGACACAGACACAGACACAGACACAGACACAAGATCACAGACACAGACACAGACACAGACGCAGACACAGTACACCGACGACAATACCACATCACACAGGACCCACAGACGATAAACAGACCACCAGACACCCCCACACAGACCACCGACAACAGACACCGATACAGACACAGGACACAGCCACAAGCCACAGACCAGACACAGACACAGACACAGACACAGACCACAGCCACAGGCACAGAACAGCACCAGCCACACGACACAAAGCAGACACAGACGCAGACACATACACAGAACATACACATACACCAGGACACAAGACTAATACGACACCGGCGTTACAGACCCGACACAGCACGATTACCCAGACACAGACCACAGCCACAAGCACAGACACAGGACACAGACACAGACACAGGACACAGACACGACACAACACCAGACACGAGACACAGACAGAACACAGACAATGACACGACACGGACACGGACCAACCGCCACAGACACAGATAAGAAACAGACACAAAACACAGACACAGACACAGACTCAGACACATACACAGCACACAGACACAGAACAGACACAGAGACAGAGACAGACACAGACACAAGACGACAGACAGACACAGCACAGACACCAGACACGACCACAGACACAGACACACACCGGAACAGACAGCCGCACAACACAACACACACCGACACAGGCACAGACACAGACCAGAACAAGGCACAGACACAGACACAACACAGACACAAACACCAGACACAGACGCAGGCCGCCAGGCGCAGTGCGCACACATCAGACGCAGACGCAGACACAGACACAGACACAGACGCAGACGCGACGAGACGTAGACGCAGACACAGACACGACACAGTATCGTTGTCGGGGTTTTATAGGGACACATGTCTGCATGGTAGTTGCTGTTCTCAGTGCACGTGTCAGCGTTCGGCATTTAACAGGTGCTGTAATACACATAGGTTCTGGCGGACCGCGTGTGCGGAAACAATACGATCCGTGTGCCAGGCAAAGCGGCCTGCCAAAACATATCACGAGCCTGCCAAGAATAGACCGTTAGATTGTGCGTGCCAAGCACCGTCAATCACCGGTGGGCGGGGGCCCTGGGGGCCAAAGCTGAGAATGCCTGAGAGCCCACATAAATGCTCTCACACAGGGGAAGGAACGACGTGGGGCGCTGCTCACGAATTTACATACAAACGCAAACTCTTCATCACTTCACCAGGTCAAGTGTCTACTACAACTCAGCCTCATCGCCGGCTCGCTTCGGGCTGGCGATTGTCTTCGGCCTTTAGACTCGCGCACGTCCTAGAACGTCCCCGCGCATGCGACAATTGCTTCTATCGGCGTGAGACAACGAGAACGAGGTGCTGGCGTCGATAACATTTAACGGAGGTGCGGTTCTATTGCGTCGCGGCGCGGCTCTATTCGCACGCCCGTAAATACGTTCGCCGTAAACTAATAAAGGATCCAGCTAAGAACTTCAGCGCCCCAACTGCGCGTCTCGTCAGGCACCTCACCTCCGGCGGTTGTTGCGGTGGTCGACATTACAAAGTGCCACCATCGCGAATCACTATAATACACCCTATAACATGCGCAATTAACGTAGGCGGCCGACATTTGCATACGCGATGCGCGAACATAGGGCGGGTGTGCGGGGTGGAGAAAACTAACGCGACCAGGCAGCACCGCCGCAACCGTGTTGCCACAACTAATAATACGAAATTTCTCATTTCATTTTCACTCGGGCCGTCGTCGGCGTCGGCAAACAGAGTGGTACTGTCTCCAGCTAGCGGCGATTGTCTGCCAAGCGGAAAAAACTCAGAGAAATCCAAGATGGCGGCGTCCGGTGAAAAAGAGAGAGAGAGAGACGCTGCAGTGAATAACCGGGTAACTTAATTCGGTTGAGGTTGGTGCGGGAAAGAAACGCATTCCCGAATAGGTTGAGGGAACAAGCTTAGTTAAATTCCAGCCGCGGAGGATAGTTTCTTCAATCACCGAGTTCAACGATTGACTCCGAGGAGGGTTTGTACTGGCAGCCGGATAGCGGCGCACGAGAGACGACCAATATACAGCCTACAAATAGAGTCACGCCGAGCAATAAAGGCAGCTGAAACATGCACCTCTATTGACAACCAAGAGCTCTCTTTCTCTCTCTCTCTTTCTCTCTCTCTCTCTCTCTCTCTCTCTCTCTCTCTCTCTTTCTCTCTCTTGCTCGCTTTCGCCTACGCTCTCGGCTAGCTAGCACACCGAGGTGCTAGTTCCGACTCTACCCTGTCAGGCCGGGGGCCACGTCGGATGTGTTTCGGGCGGGGAGGCAAGATCTGGCATCTCGGAGTAATAACTAATAACATTCGCCGCGCTGTCTGAACGCGCTAACAATTCCTCGTTGGTATTTCTGACGTGAAATGTTATTTTTTCGCGATATGGGAAACGGAGAGTGGCTTTCGCGCAGGCGAGGCCAGCCGTGCAGCCTCCCTCAATCCACCGCGGGGGGGGGGGAATACACATCCCCATAATACCGCCCCCCTCCGCCCACACATACTTTCTTTCTGAATCTATCATGTGTTAAGCAGCGAAGGGCGGACAGCGTCAACATCACGGTGCAGTATTCCCGTGGCGCTGTCGGCGTTGTTGTGGGAGAAGCCATGCTCTCGCGTCGGCTGGCGTTGTCGCGATCTGCTGAGCAATAAATCAAGCGCGCCGCGGACACAGCCATTAATCAGTCTCTCACCGATGCGCATCAAAGACCGGAGACCTTTTTCCGGACACGCAATTTCATCTATTAGCGCGAAATCGTCGGTCTGCGTGCGAAATGCGCGCGACAATCAGCCGACGTCGGCGACGGAATTTCGCTGAGCGAGCGGCGTCAGAAGATACAGCGGCGGAGGCAACGGAGGCAGCGGCAGCAGCGGCAGCGGCAGCGACAGCAGCAGCTGTAACGGCGGCAGCGGAGGCAGCGACAGCAGCGGCGGTAGCGGCGGCAGCGGCGGCAGCGGCGGCAGAGGCGGCAGCGACAGCAGCGGCGGCAGTGGCAGCGACAGCGGCGGCAGCGGAGGCAGCGACAGCAGCAGCTGTAACGGCGGCAGCGGAGGCAGCGACAGCAGCGGCGGCAGCGGCGGCAGCGGCGGCAGCGGCGGCAACGGAGGCAGCGACAGCAGCAGCTGTAACGGCGGCAGCGGAGGCAGCGACAGCAGCGGCG
>NW_014577951.1:89244-96139 GCF_000485595.1 Priapulus caudatus
GTAGAGAGAGAGAGAATTAAGAGGCGAGGAAGGAGGGAGGGAGGAGAGCTAGCGTCGAAGGGGAGGCCAGGGATATATAACGAGGACGTGAAAGGTGTAATAAGGGAGAGAAGTGGAGAGGGAGGGGTAGAGAGGTGAGCGAGCGGGAGCGAAGAGAGGCAGAGAGAAGTGAGAAAAGAGAGAAGCGGAACGAAGAGAGAGAGGTGGGATAAAAGAGAAGGAAGAAAGAGTAACACTCAAACACTTCACCCGGTGCAGCTGCGAGTCAATACCATTTTTTTTAACTACTTTTTTGTCTTTGCGAATCGCCGGTGGCGCCTTCCGTGTCTGCGAGCCATGGCGGCCCTCTATAACGCTATCCTGGACAAATATCCGGCCTATGCGTCATAGTTAGCGCCGAGTCGGCCTGGGCCCCCAGTTAGCAGGCAGCAGCGAGTCCGCAGAAATTTCCGTATGTCAAACTAATTTCGGCCTAACTGGCAAACATGGGAAAAAGATGACGATATCCCTGCAGGCAGCATCGCAACTGAACAATGATCCGCGCCGTCTGCATGGATGACTGAAGCGCTATATCTGTCGCTAGGACTCCAATGTCGCGGCTGCTCAAATACCTCGCTGTCGCCACTGCGCGACTGCCGCCTCTGGCCGCCGTTCTGTCGCTGCGCTGCTGTCGGCGCTGCTGTAGCTGCCGCTGCTGTCTCGTCCTGTTGCTGTCTCTGCTGCTGCTAGCTGCTGTCGCTGCCGCTGCTGTCTCTGCTGTCGTTGTCGCTGCTGCCTGCTGCTGCGCTGCTGTCGCTGCCGCTGCTGTCTCTGCTGTCGTTGTCGCTGCTGCTGGCTGCTGGGCTTGCCGCTGGCAGCCGCTGCTCGTTCGCTGCATCTGCTGGCCTCCGTTGCCGCCGCTGCCGCGGCTGCTGCCGCTCCTCCGCTGCCGTCTCTGCTGTGGCTGTCGCTGCTGCTGCTGCTGGCTGCCCGCTGCCGCCGCTGCTGTCGCTGCAATCTGGCTGCCTCCGTTGGCCGCGGCTGCCTGCGGCTGCTGCCGCTGCCGCCGCTGCTGTCTCTGCTCGCTGCCGCTGCCCCGCTGGGCCGTCGCGTGGCTGCCGCTGCTGCCGCTGCTGCCGCTGCTGCCATCCGCGCCGCTCCGCTGCTGCCGCTGTCTGCCGCTGCCCGCCGCTGCGCCGCTGCCGCTGCTGGCCTCCCGCTGCGCCGCTGCTGCGCTTCTGCCTGCGCGTGCCGCCGCTGCGCCAGCTGCTGCCTCCGTTGCCGGCCGTTGCCGGCCGCTGCCGCGCTGCCGCCGCTGCCGCCGCTGTCTCTCTCTCTCTCTTCCCTCCGACTCTAGCTCTCCTCCCTCCCTTCCTTCCTCGCTCTCATTCTCTCTCTCTCTCTCCTCCCCCTCTCTCTATCTCTCTATCTCCCTTCTTTCCTCGCTGTCCCCCTCTCTCCCGCTCTCTTTCTCTTCCTCTCGCTCTCTCTCACTCTCTGCGAACGAGAACTAACTTCGTCTCGCCGATTAAATAACGCGTGCGAGGACGCTGACGTCGCCATGCGCAATATGCTGTCACCGTCACCTGGTGTCTTATTTACTCAGGCGACGGTGCCGATCGCATGTCAGCTTGTCAGGTAACCACGCACTCCGTCAACTTACTTTCGTTTCCGACGTTTTATTTACTCCGATTTCCTTCTCTAGTCTGCCTAGCAAAGTAATATTTTCATAGTTGCCCATACGCAAATAACCACGGTGATATAACTACCAGAAATTAATTTATGCGTTTATGCGTATTTAATATTTAAATTTCGTAGTCTACATAAATAATTACATATGAAATATTACCATAATTATTTGGAATGTGCAATTATCTCACGAAAGATGACGCAGGCATACTTGCAATCAGCATCAGCTACGCAAATAGTAAAAAGAGGAAATTAAACATTCAGATAATTATCACCTATCACATGATTCATGCAGTCAAACGATTTTATTAGTTATTCCTCGGTAGTTCAGTCCCTAAGTAACAACTTCTATCCTAACTTCTGCCCTAAATTTGCGATCGTTGAGACAACGCCCCACAAACACGCTAGAAGCAGTGCTAACCTCCCGCTAGAGTCTATATACGTAGCGTGCTGGCCGCTTAACGCTCAGAGATTTAGGAGACATTAACCATAACCGAGAGGAAATCAGCTGGTGCCACACTCCATTAGGCGTACTTAGCAGACAGGTACGAAATGTTTCACAAGGCTTATATAGCCCGTCAAACGGCCGACGCACCGCGCCTGAAATATACTCACGGTCGCGGGCAGCTGCAGCGAGCATTCAGTTAATGCCGAGTGAATTCTCCGCTAGAAGCCAACTACTTTTATACTTCTTTATGGCTCACTGCAAAACCGCCGCCTAAAGCACTGAGGGGATTTTCGTGGAATCAGACTGGCGTACGTGCGCGCACCTATATAACTACGTCTGTGAACATATGGAACGAGCAAGGACGGTTGTTTATTTGAGAAAAAACACTTTGTGTATGGCTGCTTCTTTTCTAAAAATATAGTAAATTAAATGATTCTAACTTGACCTAAATGGTTAAATGACTTAAATGTTACATTAATAAATTTATTTATCTAAACGTAATTTTATTATGCGACGCGTTATGTATTTAGTTATCTCTCCTTTCTAGTTTTTACTTCTCCTCGTTTCGACATTTAAAAACATGATAAGAGCTAAGTGAAATGCAAAATATAATACAATAATTCGGCAAATATTTTCCATCACCGCCGCTATTAATTATTAACGTGAGCACTCACTCTTAGCAGTGAAAGTTGTTACGTGGTCACACATCTGCTACGCTTCCAAAAATGTTTTTAAAATGTCTCATGATTGGGCGTAATGCTAACCTGCTCGGATCAACAACTCACCTCACAGCGTTCGTTAGATGTATAACACGGTTCATAAAATCGACGAGCGACGAAACCTAGTAACTAAACCCAGACATCAAAGCTCTGCGAAATTCACACGGGGAAAATAGTATAGGCCTAGCGAACAGCGGCGAGTAGATATAGGAAAAATGTCAGAAAATATCAGGTCTCGGTTGGGAAGTGTCATGGCATGCTCTCTGTCGCCTTCACGCAACATGACGGCGTCGCACGCAGGCACGCACGCATGTGTCACGGTCGTCTGCAGCTCCACATTTATTCTCCGTGCATCAACGCCGGCTACACAACGCTCAGACACGCGCGCGCGCATGTACACGCACGCAGGCATGCACGCACGCAAACACGTACGCACGCACGCACGCACGCACGCACGCACGCACGCACGCAAGCACATGCTTGCTTCCTCAATACGTTTTCCTCGTGCGTGCCTCGGTGTATGAGTGTCTGCGCGTGTGCTCCTGAGTGCGTGTGTTCGTGCGTCCGTGCGAGCCTGTACGTATGCTTGCGTGCGTGCGTGCGTGTGTGCGAGTGGGGAAAAGATGGAATTAGCGCCCTCATCGCAAGTCCGTCTTCAGCGAGGCGATTTTAACAGCGCTCTCAGAACGACCCTCGACGCAAAAACACGAAACCCGTTAATCAGCGCACGCGCAAAAAAATTCAAAAAATTCAACTAAAAGCCAGACGAAACACTCTTCCGTCTGAAACGCAAGAGTCAAGCCGCAGCAGCAGCCGCCAGCGCGAGGAGGGAGTCCGGCCATCGGTGATACACGCTACACTACGCAGCAACACAGCGTGCGGTAGAGCAGCACTCGATCGCCGACATTCATATACGCATGCAAATAAGGCAAGAGGGGAAAATATACGCACGGGAGGGGGGAGGGGTAACGCGTTCTATTGACTACGTAACATGAGTTGATCCCAACTCGCTACAGTTGCCGCTTTATCCAGGTAGTATAATATCACGCGGTGTGTGCTCTTCGGGGGAGAAAGGCGAGGCGTGAGAGTGGAGGAGATCACGGGATTAGGTGTAATTGGATGAAGGCTAGGCATATGCTCGCTGCACACGCTGTTATCAGTCGCATGGAGGAACCACCTGTCTCCCCCTTCCTCTATTCCTTCCTTTCCACCGCCTCCTCCTTTTCTATTTCCCTCTCTCCCTTCTGGTTCCATCCCCGCTCCTATTCACCTCATTCCCTCCCATCCCCTTCCACCACTTTACCACTGGTCCTTTCGCCTCGCCTCCTTTCTACCGAACGTAGAACCCCCTTTGCTCTCGCGCTCTCTCTCTCTCTCTCTCTCTCTCTCTCTCTCTCTCGCTCTCTTTCTCTTTCTCGCTCTTTCTCTCTCTCTCCGTGCAACTTTGTGCGACTAAGATTGCTAGTGATACAAGTCATGCAGGATCGTATTACAACGAGCTAATGCTAATATATGTGGTAAAATGCCGTTAGCGGTAATGACTGGTTAGATCGCTATTTATCTGTCTATTGCTAATGTATGTAGTAAAATGTAGATAGCGGTAATGACTGTTTATGCCGCTATTTATCTATCTCTCAACCAATAAATTCTGTCCTAGAGTTTCCTTTACAAGCTGAGTGGCATGCGAGAACAGGATTACGCACGGATGCGTAATGACCCTAAGCAAGATAGAAAAAAATCTAGGGCACAATTTAGGGACAATTTAGTAGTTGAAGTACCAGCGTGCCATCGCCACGAAAACAGCCCCTTGTTGTCACTTGTTAGGCAATGGACGAGTGATCTCACGGACGCTGAATGAGTTAAACTATTTTAAAACAACCGCCATTCAGTATACCCGCACGCGTGATAACGTAAATAAACCTCTCGGATTAAGTGCCTTACGGACGATAACATAAGCAATGTTGTTACCGAAATCCGAATTCGAATCCGACTTTTCCACGCGGCAGAAGTAATAAATATTCACGTCAAAAGAATTTCAAGAGCACGAGAAAATAATACATCGATCGTTGAGAGTTTCGGCGAATTTCTGTTCATCGGCAGACGCTGCTGGTCTCGCGACTAGCGAGAGTTTGCGAGAAGTAGTGGATTCGAGCGCGCGTTTATCTGGCAAATGTTCGCGTTGATCCGGCTGTCGCTCTTTGTCAACCACCGTTAGCCGATCCACTCTAGAAACGCTCGCTTCTGTCAGGAAAATTTAACGCTCACTTGCTGTCGGCGCGCGGGATCTACCGCGATCACATCACGGCGCCGCGAAAACCGACGCATAGGCGCCATATATCTGACGCGGGGAGGGCGAACGACTGAAGAGTGAGAAATGTGATCGCAAGAAGCATCTATCACCAGATGGTGAACGTTGCAAATTCTTACACAACCATCCTTTTCCTCCACAGCCCTTGTTCTGTCGTTTTAGCTTCCTCCATCCCTATATCGTCTCAGTGAATTTGAGGTGAGTACATTTTGAAAGCAAAATTGAAGAAAACACCGTGTTCATATTCTGACAACGCGCAAATAATTGCTCAACTAAATTATTCGCCGCGACTTACTAGTCTGAGTTAGTCGCACTGCTCATGTAGCGCTGCTGTAGAATACATTCCTATTAGTATAAGAGCAGATATTTTTCTTCGTCCCATCACTTGCCTCGCCACCGTGGAATGATATTCCGTATTATGCTCGCATATCTCGCGTTATGCCGCGTGATTTTGCGATGAAGAAGCTAATCCATGATCTTTGCTCGAGAATGCACATTAACTAGGAGGGGATCGCAGGACCGCCGACAATAGACATTGACAGACTATTGCCGCGTTCGCAAATAGCAGCGGGCAGAATGAGTTTAATTAATAGTCACTCTTTACGCGCCTTTGTCGTTTGAAACCATATCTGCTTGCACGCTTACCGCGCCGGCTACAGCTCTATGGAGAAATCACATCGCCCCCTATATAGAATGAGGAAACAAAATATTAGAAATAAATCTACTCCAGAGTATTGACACTTTCAGCCAATATTTGCTCACCCGCCAGCCTGCTGCCATTATGCATTCACGCACTATAGCCACATACTCACGCGCGCGATTCTCTCTCTCTCTCTCTCTCTCTCTCTCTCTCTCTCTCTCTCTCTCTCTCGCACTCTCTTACTCTCTCTCTCTCTCTCTCTCTCTCTCCTGCACTCTCTTACTAACACAGTATCGTTGTGGGGTTTTATAGGGACACAGTCTGGCATGTGAGTGCTGTTCTCGTGCACTGTCAGCGTGGCATTTACAGGTGCTGTGAATACACATAGGTTCTGGCGGACCGCGTGTGCGGAAACAAACGATCCGTGTGCGCAGGCAAAGCGCTGCCAAACATATCAACGAGCTGCAAGATGACCGTTAGATTGTGCGTACAAGCACCGTCAATCACCGGTGGGCGGGGCCCTGGGCCAAACTGAGAATGCCTGAGAGCACATAAATGCTCGTCACAAGGGGAAGACGACGTGGGCGTGCTCACGAAGACATACAAACGCAAACTCTTCATCACCTTCACCAGGTCAAGCGTCTACTAACTCAGCCTCATTCCGGCTCGCTTCGATGGCGATTGTCTTGGCATTTAGACTTCCGCGCACGTCCTAGAATCGATCCCCGCGCATTGCGCAATTGCTTCTATCGGCGGTGAGACAACGAGAACGAGGTGCTGGCGTCGTACATTTAGACGGGCGTGCGTTCTATTGGTCGCGGCGGGCTCTATTGCCGCGCCCGTAATACGTTCGGTAAACTAATAAAGGTACCATGCTAAGAATGTCAAGCGCACGCGCCAACTGCGCGGTCTCTTCGCACCTCACCTCGCCGGGTGTAGCGGGGTCGACATTACAAATTGCCACCATGCGAACACTATAATACACCATAACATGCGCAATTAACTAGGCGGCGACCATTTGCATACGCGATGCGCGAACATAGGGGCACCCGGCAGTTAGATGCGATATTGTATGACTACTAGGCACTTAGGTTATGACTACTAGGCACTTA
>NW_014577951.1:101549-106794 GCF_000485595.1 Priapulus caudatus
CTCTCTCTCTCTCTCTCTCTCTCTCTCTCTCTCTCTCTCTCTCTTTCTCTCCTGCACTCTCTTACTCCTCTCTTCACTTCTCTCCTTTTAAGCTTTTCTCACTCTTTCTCTTTCCGGCTCTGTCGCTATCTTCCTAAATTTTCTCTCTCCCTCTCTTTCGTTCTTTCTACTCTCGCTCTTTATCTCTCTCTCTCTCTCTCTCTCTCTCTCTCTCTCTCTCTCTCTCTCTCTCTCTCTCTCTCTCACTATCTCATTTCGTCTCAATTGCACACTCTCTTCTTTTCTCTTCTCCTCTCCCCATCTCTCGCACTCTATCTCTCTCTATCTCGCCTTCACTCTCCTTCGCCTCTATGCCCCGACACCTCCGCACAACAGGACCATACCAATTTGCATTTTCGAAAATATTAACTACCCCTAATAATCACTCTTGCTTTCGCGGGACAGCTGCGCCCGGCGCCACCATAATTCACCCACAGCAGCAGCACATCGTCAGCTTACTGCAGCTTCTATAAGGCTGGCACAACCTTTACCATCCACACATCAGCTTACTGCAGCGTCTATAAGGCTGACATATGAGAGGGCAGCATACATATCATATGATACATGATGAGCGCAGCGCTGCGTGGTCCGGCTAATATTTGCGCTGACACTCGGCGGTAGTGTTTACACATCCTTCATTCATAACTGTTATTGCATAAAGATCGCGGGCAGCTGCTGCTACCGCCACCATTACTGTCATCACCACCACCATCGCCACCCCAACACCATCGCTATCGCCATCGCCATCACCATCGCCACCACCACAACCTCCACCACTAACAACAACACCATCAACAACAACAACACCAACAACAACAACAGCGCCACTGCCGCCAGCACCGGCTCCACCGCCACGGCCACCGCGTTGCTGCCGCAACTACTGCCGCGGCAGCTGTCGCTGTTGTAGCTGCTATAGTGCTGCTACTGTAACTGCTCCTGCTGCTGTTTCTACTACTACTACTACTACTACTACTAC
Organism: Priapulus caudatus; assembly: GCF_000485595.1. Taxonomy (NCBI): domain Eukaryota; kingdom Metazoa; phylum Priapulida; class Priapulimorpha; order Priapulimorphida; family Priapulidae; genus Priapulus; species Priapulus caudatus. The sequence goes on from NW_014577951.1 coordinate 102,565, forward strand.
TACTACTACTACTACTACTACTACTACTGCCGCTGTCGCTACCGGCATTTTTACACAAACGAATCTCGCGCAAGACGCGAACCCCAAACAGACATTTTCGGGAAATATCGCCTATAGAATGGCATCGGATTGCGCACGGCCGTCAGACAGAGCACATCGCCACCCATCTCAACCAGCATGCCGAATAGACGCTGTCACCCGGACGACCAAACACCGGGCAGGCGATCACGCGCGTCGGGAGTTGTCGTCACAACACCCGCCGCCTCCGAGCAGCAAGCGGAAGCTGATCCACCGCAGCCGGGGAAGCGTCGCCAAGACAAGGAACCATTGCGGCATCCGATGCGCGGCATCATCGTGAGGAAGGCGTCACCAAGACAACCGATCATCCGCGATGACCGAGCGGAGGGTAACGCGGGGTTGAGACCGCGACTGATGAATGTGTTTACAGTTGACGCCCCGAAATCGGATAGGGAATTTATTCCCGATGATATAGCGCAATCGCTGCCACTTCGCACGCAGATACTCATTGTCTCCATGCAAATAGCGATTTCCGACGTCTACGGAATTCGGATTCGGATAATTGAAAACGAAAATGCGATAGCGTCGATTTTATGAACTTAATTACGAAAGCAGACGTCATTTTCCTGTTAAATTTTAATCAGAAATTATTGAGGATTTATTTTCACGCCGGCGCGTCATGCTGATGACATATAACGACCAACTACATACCATAGGGAATGTCACAATAAAAACTCGCTCAGACCTGAATCCGCTTGTCAAAACTAGGGGCTTCAGTGAGGAAGTGCATGAGTTGTATGAGAGCATGAGTTCAAAAACCGACGCCAGTGTAACTGTGACCAGTTACGATTAAGCACAAAATTTACCAAGCTCTGAGAGAGGCAACTTTATATGTAACACACAGCGAGACCACGGGCGGTAGAGCGACGGTCTAAAAAAATACTGTAGCAGGCAGAGAGTTAAAGAGGGAGAGCGAGAGAGAGTGAGCGCGCGAGAGAGAGAGAGAGAGAGAGAGAGAGAGGAGTAGGTAATGGCGACAGAGAGTCAGTGTATGTGGGGGGAGACGTAGATAGTAAAAAGAGAAAGTAATAAATTGAGAGAGAACGAGTATACGTACGATAGAGAGAGAGACCGCGCGCGCGCGATAGAGAGAAAGAAAAAGAGAGGAAGTGCGAGTTCCCACTAGCAGAGAGAGATCGAGAGAGAGAGAGAGAGAGACCCGCGTTGTTAAAAAGCTTCGCCTTCACTAGAACGTGATTGAGAGCTATGCGCACGTCGACAACTCGTCGGCTGGAATCTCATCATGAACTCTCACGAATCTAAGACCTAGGCAAAACCTGCCAAGGACCGCCAGCGTGCCACACCACATCACCCGGTCACATAGCTCTACCGGTGTAGCCCCCTTCGCTCCCGTTACTCTGGGGCCGGATTCAAGAAGAAATGCGTAGAAATCAGAAAATTTAGAACACCTCACGCATAACTTTAGTTGCCATTCAGGAAACGTGCGTGGGGTGTTCGTACGCACATGTTCCTGAAGCGGGTGCGACGGGGCTACACCGGTAGAGCTGCCGACCACAGAACAACGCGACCGGCTGTGTCCCCGCACGATATCTCCTACAAGATCAGCCCGCCTCTGCTCCCGCAATCTACCTGCCGCCCGTCACTGCGCCCACCTCGAAGCTTAGCGGCTATGCGGCTATGCGGTTATCAGCGCGAGTCTCGCATTTTTAATGATCCCCCCCGTAACCACACCGTCTCCCTCCGCATACACTAGTGGATCGCCTTACCTTGCTCACGATCCTGATCGGCCACGGTCCACTGGGTTTGTTTATACGACGACACGAATCGTCTGTCGGTCGCACGGTCGGTCGCACGGTCGGTCCGATGCTCAATCGGATGGTCACTCGGTCTCGTGACCGACGCTTGTGTCCTGACGAGTTAGTCCACGTAGGGTGCGATGCCACAAAGACTATGTCACATGCGACAAAGCCAGGCGCTGTCACGCACGCGGCAAACTGCTAACGTCACGTTGTCGTCGTCGTCGTCGTCGGCGTCAAGCTGGCGTTTCACACAGACGCAACAGTGGCGAGTAGTACATGCACAAGTTTACTCATTGATCAGGCGAGAGCACTGAGGCGCTAACACACACGCTCTACCACACCACACCGCACGATACACACACACACGCACACGCACGCGCAAGCACACAACCTGGCAGCGCGATGCTGAGCCATTCACTGTGGCTCGTCAGTGTAGCGCTGCTTCCCATCACGGCTCGTGCCATTACAGTGCAGCGCGCGCGCAGGGGTGGCTGCGTGTCTGCTGCTGCCCGCCGGTCTGGTGAGGAGGCTGAGGAGCTCCACGGAGGATGCCCCGTGGAGCATCATCCCGAGCAGGTGCTATACAAATGAGTGGCTTTATGTTGCATGGCTTCAAAAGCATCCCTATGATAAATTCATAACGATATATTAATGTATATATATATATATGGTTCCATCTATTCAGGGTGAGATGATTTGTGGCAGTTATCCATGTTAGACTGCAGGGAATTAGTCGCGTGTTTTTTTAGGTGGAGTGTGAATTTTATCAGTTTGGAAAGATGATTTGTGTGTGTATGTGTAGTGTGTGTGTGTGTGTGTGTGTGTGTGTGTGTGTGTGTGTGTGCGTGCGTGCGCATGTGTGTGCGTGTGTGCGTGCGTGCGTGATTGTGCAGGTACACGTGCGTGCGTGCGCATGTGTGTGCGTGTGTGCGTGCGTGCGTGCGTGCGTGCGTGCGTGCGTGCGTGCGTACGTGCGTGCGTGCGGGTTTGAGTGGTGCGTGTATGTGTTGTGTGTCTGCGCGTGTGCGTGTGCGTGTATGTGTGCGCGTACATGTGCGTGTGTGTGCGTGTACATGTGCGTGTGTGTGCGTGTGTGTGTATGAAGTTACTCCTTCTGTGCGTTGAAAGAAGCTGGATTATTTGCAGCTTCATTGTCTCCAGTGCGAGCTGACTGCCAGTCACGCAGTTGCGTGACAGCACGCATTTGCGTTTCTCATTGTGCGAGCTATCAACACATCAAAATATGCTTTAATCAAATCTCATTCAGCTCAACCATGAGATATTTAGTAACGAAAATGTTAAGAACTTAGCATCGGCCATGAGACGCTGGAACTTGTTGAAGGAATGAAAAGAGTATAATGAAACATTTCATTAGGAATTCGCGAAGAAATAATTTTGCTCCGCTGTCGATAATAATGACTCCATGCCGTATTTGATTACCGATAAATCGATAGTACGCACAGAAGCGCATTTTACTCTCCAATGATTGAAATGCGTGTTACGGCGAACACATTCGATGCATGCTGCATTCCATTCAACGCGCCCAGACCCGCTGATCAATTCCCCGTCAGGTAAGCTTACTTTTTTCATCGCATCATAGTGCACACGAGAATACATTATCGATTCCACACCTGGTTACAGCTACTCCAGACGCATTCGCACAACTTCCATAATTTCGCCTAATCTTGTTTCCAGGGATAAAAAAGCGACTGGTAACGAAAATATCCCAAAATCAGATAATGTCTGCAATAACGCGTGCGCGTGACACCCTCGCGTGTGCGCCGCGTGTTTTACTGTATGTACACGCGCGCATTTTTAACCCTAGCCCCGCCAAACTGAAAACGATGAGTCACGCACACGTACCGCTGACTTCATCGCCGTGGCGGGAACGGGGCAGACGTAGCCGCGGCGTACTCTTGCCGCGAATCTCGTTACGTCAGAACGCCGCGCGTTCGACTGCGTGCAAAACGCGACGCCACCAGCGCTAATCGGCATGATTGCGCAACGCACAGGTTAGACGCGAGCGATACACGGGGCAAGAGTAAAACGTACATGGCAAGCATGTAAACACACATATACACACACGGGCGCACACGCACCCCCCCCCCACACCACACCACCCGCACGCACGCACACACACACACCACACACACACACACACACACACACACACCACACACACACACACACACACACACACACACACACACACACACACACACACACACACACATACCACACACAAACGCGAGGCACGCATGCGGAGACGGCACCTTCTACAGGCCATAGGCGGCGGCAGCGAGTGAGGTGCGTGGCGAAACAGCGAGCTAGAACGCGACGCGCCCCCCCCACCGTCGAATATCTAAACCGCGTAAGCAAGACCGGATCCGTG
>NW_014577951.1:107902-117812 GCF_000485595.1 Priapulus caudatus
GTGTGTGTGTGTGTGTGTGTGTGTGTGTGTGTGTGTGTGTGTGTGTGTGTGTGTGTGTGTGAGCAGATAATCCTGGTAACTAACAATACACTTTCAACAATACAGTGTGTATTGTTGAACACCTTCTAACAATACACTGTGTATTGTAGTAGGTACCTATGAGCTTTCAACAATACACTGTGTATTGTTGAACACCTTCTAACAATACACTGTGTATTGTAGTAGGTACCTAACAATTGTGTATTTAAATTCAATTTCATTTTCAATAAATTCAATAAAATCAATAAAACAATTTCAATAAATTCATTTAAATAAATGTCAATTTCAAGTTTACAAATCAAAAAGTAAACTAATTTAAAAAAAGGAAAAAAACGTATTGTTAGAAGGTGTTCAACAATAAACAGTGTATTGTTGAAAGCTCATAGGTACCTACTACAATACACAGTGTATTGTTAGAAGGTGTTCAACAATACACAGTGTATTGTTGAAAGCTCATAGGTACCTACTACAATACACAGTGTATTGTTAGAAAGTGTTCAACAATACACAGTGTATTGTTGAAAGCTCGCTAACAATACACAGTGTATTGTCAAATGCCTAAACATACAACACACTGTTTATTGTTAGTTATCAGGATTATCTGGTGTGAGAGAGAGAGAGAAATACAAGCGGCAAAGAAAGAACCAAGAGCGAGAGGGGAGGAAGGGCGAGAGCGAGAGTAAAGGCGAAAGCGAGAAAGAGAGAGAGAGAGCGTGCGCGCACTCGAGCGAGAGCGTGCGCGAGAGAGAGAATTAGAGAGAGTAGAGAGTCAAAACAGGGCGGGACAACGAAATGTGGCGAGAGTTAGTAAAAAAGAACGAGAGAGAGAGAGCCCGAGAAAAAGAGGACGGAAATACGTATAAACTTACATCTCGTAGTTCCGACGTATGGTCTACGTTTTAACATAGCTTTCTAGTTACGGGAACACACAATAGACAAATTCCCTACGAAGCCCAAGCATTTCTACTACGTACTTCACAATGCCAACCTATATGTGTGCGGTTAGCACTGACACGCAGCCACAAACGGCGGCTATACATGCAACAACGGCTGCAATATGTGGATTAGAAAACACGGTGGTTAGTACCACATGTACGTAGTCTAGGTAGAAACTTCTTACAATGCAACATCTAGGATTCTCTCCAGCAATGCGACTTCAAAATTGCATTTTCCGACGCGGTATACTTTCTCGTTATATCAGTAGGAGTGGACACGCGGGCGGCGTTAACGCAACGAAGGGCTGATTAGCGCCCTAGTAGTTATTACCGAGGCATAAAACTATTGCCAACACCGCGCTGTCGACAAAAGAAGACAATTAATATCATTCTGTGATCGTAATCTTGCGGATATTCAGTAATTGGACGTTTTTTTGTGTGATGGCAGCGAGTTCGACTCGGCTTCTCCCGTGAATAGAAAGGTCAATAGAAAAATCCGATAATGTCCGTCACCTAATGCTTCCTCCCCCAGGCCACACTAACGGCTATTGGATATACGGTCTGTTTACTAGCGTTCAGTGTGTTGACACTGATCACTGCTTAAGCCCATCAGCGGGTGAAAAGTAAGAAAGAGTGTATTGACATTGAGCATTGCGTTAAAACCAAAACATTGCGTTTCCGCCGATGGCACGAAGTAACGAACGGAGTGTTTACGTTGACCGTTGCGTTGCGACCAGTACCGGATGTGACACGACTAGCAACGCGCATGCGCAACCGGTGTCTGTGGCGAAGCTGCGACAACATAATTTCCGCTAAGCGACAAAAAACAATCGAGAATAGCGCGAAGCTATCACGAAAGAAAAATAAAATAAATTTTAAAATACGAATGATAAAAAATTAAATGAAATCGCGGTTTCTCTTATTTAACCATAGAACGGGTATAGGGGCGAGAAAGATGGGCCACCTATCGCACAATACCGGTCAGCGAAGAGGGCACGGGGAAACTGAAGAGATCGGCAAAACGCTGCGATATACCCGTCACGAGACACCCGCATGTTTGTGAAACAAATCACCTCGGCCGGAGAGAAAGCGGGTATCGATCATTTCTCAGTCATTTTTCTTTTCCGCCTTTGTCTGCACGGGCTTTCTCTCTCTCTTTCGTTCTCGGTATTTGTAGCATTATTATCAGCTTCCCCGACCTTCCTCAGTATTATCCATGTCTCGCATATTCCTCATCTTTTAACATCTCGCTTCATACCTCACCATTCCTCAGCATATCTGACCCCTCAGCATCCCCCAGCATATCTCACCCCTCACTATTTCTCAACACATTTAACTCCTCACCATCTCTTGCCACCATTCACAACTTCTCATCGTCCCAATTACCACTGTTCACCATTCCTCACCACTCCTCTCCACCATTCACAATTCCTTAGTAATGCGTCTGCCGGTATCGGTATCCCTCAGTGTTCCCCAGCATTCACCGGCATCCTCCATATTCCAGCACACATTGGTATACCTCAATATGGATCAGCTTTATTCGCCATTACCCAGCATCCCTCATCCTGCGGCATTCCCCAACATTCCACTTCGTTCAATATTCACACCAGCATCCCTTATATTTCAGCATTTCCCAGCATCCCTGCTTCCTCAGCATTCTCCAGCACTTCCACTTTCCGGCATCCCTCCTTCCCAATCACTCTCTAACATCCATTAGCATCCCTCCTCCCTAAGTATTCCCCAGTATCCCTTATTCTTCAGCATCCCCGCAGTACCTCTCCCTATCTCAGGCGGAACCTCGGAGAGATGTGAAGGATACCACATAGAACTGACACGACACTCGTTTTATGATCATCAGCGCGTTTATTATTATTTTAGATCAACGGCCTTCTGAAGACGGGCCGCTATTACCCCCTTAAATCTTATATCAACTCGCGCTTAATTAAAGTGTTTTCGGCATTTGATTTTATTGCTCGCTTTGATGTATAATTTAAATGTGTGACGAGACACGAAATTCGCCAATCGCTGATAGGGTATATTAGTTCTTTTCTCTCGCGACCGACCCTTGTGTAAGTTGTAGACTCTTTTGCCCAAAGGAATGGCTTTGATGTTAAGGAATTCAGGGGGATGTGTGATGAATTGTCGCAGGGTGGTGGTGCTGGATGTGAGGGTACATAAGCCTAATGCTATTTGCCTTGCGCGTGTGGCGCTCATCATTGGTTCTGATAGGCTCGCAATCTTTATGCATATAAATTTTGCATACATCTTGCCTAGAGTGGTTTTGGGGAGAGAGGCGCATTATCGCCTTTAGGACTCGGTCGACGTGGGCTATGTGGAACTGACATGCTGAGCCATGCCGGCAGCGAGACGCAGTGGCCCGTGTAATGCAACCACTCGTGTCACCCACCTAATCATGTCACTGTGCATCTCCGCGCGCAAGTGCGTTCGCATACGTGTGCGTACGACCGCGTGCGTGAGTAATTCCGTATGTGCGTGCGTGCGTGCGTTTGTGTACAAGTGAGTCTGCGGTCGTGTTTATGCGCGCCCGTGTATGCATGCACGTGGGCGCGTGCGTGTGCGCGCGAGGGTGCGTGCGCGTATAGTAGCATGTCGCGATTTCTTGCGTGCGTATATACAAGCAAGGGTGTAGATCAGCGTAAGTGCCAAAGCCAAAGACAGCTCAGAATAAGTGGCTTAACGTGTTCTCCGATTGCAAACATGTAATCACAATCACCAGGTGACACACAATATAGTGCACGGAGAGAAACTGAGCGCGTGAAGATAGCGAGCGAGAGCGCGGATTCTAGATCTCTTACGGCACTTAGTAGTGTAGCACGCGGCGCGCATTGGCTCGTCTGATGTCTAGACAAAGTGAAATGTCGCCAACGAGGCGAAACTGCGAGAGAGAAAGAGAGAGGGAGAAGGAGAAAGAGAGGCGAGAAAGGAAGGGAAGGAGGGGTGAGGGGGACATGGACGAAGAAGGGGAGAGCAAGAGGAATGAGGAGAAAGAAGAGAAAAAGAGACGCTGGTGGAGGGGAGGGAGGAGGGGAGATATAGGGGATCGAGTGAGAAAGAGGCCGCATCGCGAGAGTTTTGCTCTGTTCTGTCATCAGTCTATATAACGCAGAGTAAAACTGTACGCCTATGGTCCTTAGCTCAGCATGTGTGATTTTGCGATTACATTTTTGACAAACGACATTTGCGATTGGTGTTGAAAGTGGACTTTCCCTCTGCGTTGCCAATCATCAGAAACAGAGTGTAGATTTTGTTTATTCTATGCCCGCGTGTGGATGCAATTGCAGAAGTCTACTTAACTTTCCCACTAAGTACTGAGTGAAATGCCCCATGAAGTGAAATTCTGCTGTTGAATATGTTGTTGTGAGGAATTCTTGATGCTTGAAACTTTCCGTGCAGCAGCTAACATGGTTTAACAGCAGAATTCCAGAATGTCCTTCTGTGTAGCGTGTCAATTTGTCTTCGAAACTGTGTCTGAAGCGCATGCGCGCGCCAGAACGTGTGCGTAATAGCACGCTAATAAAATATACATCTATTATATTCTTCTGATAATATTCAAATTAGCCGCTTGCAAAAAAGCGGCACTCTTGTGAGTGCATATCAAGTGTTTATCGCAGAGCAATGCAGTGGCTACGACATCGTGGAGGGCTTTCAACCCAGCACAGAAGGCAAATCAGCAGGCCATAGAAAACGTAATTATTCGCTTGTTAGACAGCATTCGCTTTAGCATTAGTGCAGTAGAACCCGACTGCACACAAACATCGCGATCCCAGCGTTGCCTATCCACTCACATGACACCATAGCACCTAGACTCGCTATACGCATACCTAATTGGGCGTTTCGCTGTGTGGGTCTACTCAGCTTCTCCTAACAGCAAAAGGTGTACCCGTATTTATTTTAAAATGCCTAGCGCCACACCGGGCAAAGTAAGTCACTCTAAAGTAGCCTTACAACAATAATAAACCAAAAACCAAGTCTTGTTTACTAGTTATTGATCGCATTAAAGGCACATCTCGTCATCAAAGAATTCTGTGCCCATGTTCGAGTTTCGGGTGCATTTTCTCCTTTAGCTATTACAATAGAAATGCAGAGATGAACGCGTAATATGCAGATGGAAATAGCATTTCCAATTATCATTTCCGCTAGAGGAAAAAATGCCACGGGCACCTGTACTCCTACTTGGAACAGTGGGACCGAAATTGGGGTATTTCAGCAACATAACCTCTGGCGTTTCTTTCAGCGAGCAAAAAGAATGATTCCCTTATTTCGAACATTGTGTAATACCAAATCCTATTTGGGCAATCCCTGATGAACAGCGTTCCTGCCGAAAGGCGAATATGTAGCATGGTGGGCTACGACACGTAGGGTATTAACCTGTAGAAGAATGGTAGCATTAACCCTGTGTGGTGCGCCTTCCCTGGTACACCAGAGTCGTTCGGCGCTTTGCACGTCTCTCAGCCTACAACATCGGCGTTTCAGGGTACGCCAACGCCACTTTATCCCGATTGACTGTCTGTGCAACCACTGGTTCGGGAGGTTTCCCTGGAAATTGCATCTATTTCGTGTGACAAGCGTTTCTTGGCCGCAAAGCAGGAGCGTAAGCTAGCAGCTGGAACAATGTGCGTCGATGTATACGTGGGGTTTACAAAAGATCGAGAGTGTAAGTGAGTATAAACAGAGCAGGACCCCGAGTGCTACTAGCAGCTATAGAGGGCGTGACCTCGGCGGACGCATCTGCCCTGCAGGACAAATTACCCAGCAAAAACACGTCAAACAATAGAGCATTCATCGCGGGCCGGTAGCGACCGCAAATTACGTCTGCGACGTGACAATGCGCCGAGTTTACACACACGCACACCCGCGCGCGGAGAGAAATGAAAACATCTAGACGTTGGGCACACACACGACCACACGTCGGTCGGCCGAGAGCGAGAGAGCACTCCAGTCCATAATGCGCAGGGTCAACACCGGCCTTTCGTAGGCCATGAGTATTACTCAAAAATCCTATTGACCCCCGGGCATCTTAACCACGGTTGCGGTCGAACCTTTTAGGCTCCGGGAAAAATCCGCCGCTGGTAATAATGTCTGGTTGTCGCCGGACCGAAATATGGCCCAAAAAGTCTGTTACCTAATTGCGAATGAGGAATAAATATATGTATATATATATAAATACATAGGTACATAAACACGCAGGCGAATCTCTTAGAATCGAATAGAAAAAAAGAAATATTGAAAGCTTGCCGTAGAGCATTATGCCCCTTTATCATCTGAATGGCGAATAAAACAGTTTGCTGCCAGGCAGGAAAAAGTGTTGAATAATTGAATGATACGCCATCGCAAACATTTTTAGCGAAGAACATAAAAGCACGAGCTAGCGAGCGTCGAGGCAAAAAAATGCGAGCAAAATAGTTGCCATTCTCCCTTAATACACGATAATGCTAACAACCACAATGCGATATCATAAAAATACGCAACGAATTCGTATTAAAAGCGCAGCGCGTCACGTTAGGCTGCGGTGTGAGCGAGTTCGCATTTTCAGTTCCAACGCCAAGATACGAAAAAACGCACCGCGGCTAGAAGATTGCATCTCCTGAGAAGTAGGAAAGAGTACACACTTACTTCAAGAAGGTAGAGCAGTTGGCGTCTACGAGTCGTACACTGTAATCCAATAGGATCGAAGCGATTACGAAATGAAAAAAGACACTCCCGCTGATAATGCATGCATACGAGTGAATCGCTCTCCAGAAAGTTATTGCTCCAAATAATATTATAAGAGCGTAGAGGAAGCCATGCCACCGCCAGCAAAATGCAAAGGATCTTGGAGAGAGTTTCATTGAAGCATTAGCCTTGTTTGGAGGGTAGACTAGACGGAGACGCGCGCGCGAATCGCTTTCCGATATCATTTTGTTACACATGATGCGTTTCTCTCCGTGACGTGCTTTTAAGCAAAGCGAAGATTTTATGTTGAATAGCCGAGACGGCTTATGTTAAGATCTGCTACCTTCTTCGACATTACTTTCTCTAGACGAGAGCCCTGCGTGCCATTACGAGATGTATGAGATGTATGTCCGGGGGCGGCTCTCAGCTGTAATCACCAGCCGCCTAGTCAAAACCCCAGCTCGGGACTCGCACTTATGTTGAGATCATCTCCTATACTTATTCCATCCTCCCCGCCCCTGTACGTTATCACAGGCCGCGCCTCATTCGCTCACCGCCTACAGGTGTATTTGTCGGCGATCAGCTCATTTCGCAGCGTCCACGCGGGTTGCAGCGTTCTCAATTTGACTCCGATTATGGGTAGCGGCCCGCGCGTCGCCCCGGGCAACGAGCGACAAGCGAGGTTCGTAATAACGAGACAAGCTCTCGTGGCGATCATCAACCGATGCCGACACGCGACGAAAAAACACCTGCGTGCGACAAAAAACAGCGACGTGTGACGACAAACAGCGACATGCGACAAAAGACACCGACATGCTCGGAATCGAGCGCGACAACGCCGACGTCGCGAAGCGAGTCGATGTCACGGCCGTTACAGAGACGACGTACTGCGAATCACGGATGAAGGTCAGCGCATGCGCACGCGCCTACACCGCTGGAAGGAAACATGACGGGTTGCTTAGGTGCAACCATAGAAATTATATAAGTAGACTGTAATATGAGACTCTAATTATTTCTATGGGTGCAGCAATGAAGGCACGCAGGGGTTGACTTGTGGCTTTATCTCACAGAGAGACGCAGGCGGCGCCGTTATCCAATACATTCCGATACCTCCATGTGTGAGCGTGCAGGCATTTTCCGATACTTTCCTGCGCGAGCACAAATGTTTATCCAATTCCCTCCTACATGTATATCCGAGACGTTCTTGACTGTCTGATCGCGCAGGTATTGCCCGATACCACACGACACCTTAGTTGTTACCTGTAGACGAGCACACAAATAAATGTGACAGTCATCTACAGGTAAAATTACAGATGGCCATCCACGCAATTTATTCATTGTTAATTATTTTTATTATTTATTATATTGTTACGTTCTTATTATTTAATGTTATTTATTAGTAATTTTGTCAAAGCAATTAATAACCCTACAAGTATTTCACGCCGATTTTTCGAGCACAATTAGTAGAAGGGTGTTTTGAAATCCGGTATAACTTACTTTCGGCGCGTGTAAGCTAGGCGGGAAGTACATACGCGCACAGCATTACTCCTCTCGGCGGCTAGAGACTGCTATTAGAGACCGATAGAGTTAGTGATTGAGAGAGCGGATGAGACAGACAGACAGACAGACAGACAGACAGACAGACAGACAGACAGACAGACAGACAGACAGACAGAGAGACAGACAGACAGACAGACAGACAGACAGACAGACAGACAGACAGACAGACAGACAGACAGACAGACAGACAGACAGACAGACAGACAGACACACAGACACACAAAAACACACACACACACATACACACACGCACACACACACACACACACACACACACACACACATACACACACAGGGAGAAAGAGAGCGCGCGATAGAGTTCGAGATAAAGAGATACAGATAGAAGGAGAGAGAGAGAGAGTAATATATCATATTTCTTTTTATCGACAGCGCCGCTAAGACGTTTTGCCCATTTCTCATCCTGCAGCCCTCGCACACGGCGCACAGTGTGCACGTATCGACTGGCCATGCAGTCGCACGCGTGCCAAGCAACTCGCTAGAATAACCGTGCGGATGGGAGCTCGCGCGCGAGCAAAGCCTAATCGAATTAAGCTTAACAAAACTAACGATTTGACTGAAATTCATTCGCGGCGATATATAATATAAAGGGAAAAACAAAACTAATTTTCCGCTAATTCATCGGCGAGTGCGTCGGCGGTCGCGCATGGCGACGACAACGGCGTAGACATGCAGCAGGCGGACCGCGTGGTATACGACGAGAGCGAATGGGTACAAAATCAGACATTCTACGACCACGGGCCCCGAACATGCTCGCCGACTGCGCTAAAACTCTAGGTAGACTGCCACCTTGACGCTGCATCGTTGCCCGCCTCTCGGGTGCGCGTGTCCGACTAAGTCGGCCAGTGCTGTGAACAACGCGCCAGCTTCGGGCCATGAGAAATGCACCACCTGCAGCAGCAGCAGCAGCAGCAGCAGCAGCAGCAGCAGCAGCAGCAGCAGCAGCAGCAGCGACGGCGGCAGCAGCAACGACGGCGGCAGCGGGAACAGCAGCGTCACGACAATAAGAAAGGGTTTAAGTAATGACGCCATGTCGGATTTGGCCGCCGCCAAGCCGTGTGTGCGAAAGTGACACGCGACATAAGATGACACATCACGTCACACAATAACACGCGACAATACCGCACGTCACGCGATGACACGCCACCAGACGACACGAGATGACACGACATGCCACGCCACGCCATAAGACGCTACGCTACACCACGCCTTAACGCGATACAACTCGATACGGCCCGGCGCATCACGCAACGATACAACACGGCACGACACGCCACGATACAACACGACACGACACGCCACGATACAACACGACACGACACTCTACAATACAATACAATACACCATCACACTGCACGCCACGCCACGCCACGATGCGTCACGCAACACCACGCCATGCCACACCACGCGGAGATAGCCTATAAGCCCATGCCCTAAAATTCAATAGCGCGCATGCGGGGAACAGCGGTGGTTAAGAGCGGAAAACCGGAGACAGAGAGAAGCCCACAGGAAGGCGCATGAGAATTCAATTGCTTCTACGTCTTGCTCCTGTGTCTATGTGTGTATGCATGTGTGCGTGCACGCGTCTCCCCCTCCTCTCTCTCTGTCTCTCTCTCTCTCTCTCTCTCTCTCTCTCTCTCTCTCTCTCTCTCTCTCTCTCTCTCTCTCTCTCTCTCTCTCTCTCT
>NW_014577951.1:117837-122837 GCF_000485595.1 Priapulus caudatus
GTCGGTCGGTCGGTCGGTCGGTCGGTCGGTCGGTCGGTCGGTCGGTCGGTCGGTCGGTCGGTCGGTCGGTCGGTCGGTCGGTCGGTCGGTCGGTCGGTCGGTCGGTCCGTCCGTTTATTGGTTATCCTCAGAGTTTACTGTGTCGATGTGTCTAGTCAATCACACAGTGTGCCTCTAAACCGCGACTGCTTCAGATTTCGTTCGCACCTGCATAGTAATCAGTCGCTATATATAGTCTATAGTGCATCGCATTCGGCATTCCACGAGGTGAACTCTCCTGTAATTTGCTCGGATGAAACTTAATACTCGTATAATCGCGGATGTAGCAAATTGCTTAATACTATTGATACAAGCAATTTCTTACTTGTTGCGGAGCGTGGTAAAATTCGATTTACAAAAAACATCGCTGCGAAATTCGCGTCGTGTATTAGCGCAAGCTTTATTGAATGTTTTCCATCCAGACATTATGTGTCTTGAAAACTAATACAAAAGTCTGCGAATAGATCATAAATGCATTCAATTACCGCTCAACAGTGATTCCGGCAAAGCAATCAAAATGGAATTAATGCTTATGGGGAACACAGAAATGAAGTCATATACATTCCATACGCATGCGCACGCATGTGTACGTTGAGCCACTGGTAAGAGAATTTGCATTCATGCTTGGATTTACACAGTGGAAAGTATTCAGTAGGCAGGGATGCAGGCAATTAGGAGGTAGTAAGCCAGACAGCAGGTAAACGAACAGGCAGACACGCATGCAGACGGGCAGGCAGGCAGGCAGGCAAGTAGGCAGGCAGGCGGGCAGGCGGGCAGGCAGGCAGGCAGGCAGGCAAGCAGGCAGGCAGGCAGGCAGGCAGGCAGACAGGCAGGCAGGCAGACAGGCAGGCAGGCAGGCAAGCAGGCAGGCAGGCAGGCAGGCAGGCAGGCAGGCAGACAGGCAGGTAGGCAGGCAGACAGACATGCAGGCAGGCAGGCAGGCAGGTAGGCAGGCAGGCAGGCAGACAGACAGGCAGGCAGACAGACAGGCAGGCAGGCAGGCAGACAGACAGGCAGACGGATGGGCAGGCAGACAAGCATGCATGCCAGCAGACAGGTAGGTAAGAAGGAAGGTGTATACGCAGATAAACAGGAAAGCAGATGCGGAGGAGGATTAAAAAATGCGTATGAGTATTTTTTGAAGTGTATCTTGTACGAAGTGCTGAACTTAGAGAGTCGAGACGCTCCAAACAGATCAAAGAAGTCGCCGACGCGACTCTATACACGGCTCACCGACATCAAACGATCTCACGTTCCAATTTGCCGACGAAGCTTGAAAGGAAGCACGTCGGGGTAAGAGAAAGCGCGGTCTCAAAAGCAAAAGCAATTAGTTTTCTACCGAAGCAAATGTAAAAGGCCCCGGTCAACAGCATCTTCCCCCCATGCACACCACACACACCACACACACTACGCACGTGCGTGCTGCGAGAAAAATACGCTCGAAAAAAATACAAAGTCAAGAAGTTAGGAACGAAAACCTGCGCCGTCAAACTAACACACGATCCGGCGAATTAAGAGAGAGAAAAAAAGGGATCTAACATGTCTGCGGGGGAAGATCTAAGGGAAGCGACAACCTTCATAATCGGCACCGCGTAGATGCGGCTTGCATCGACGCCAGCTAAGAGAAGATGAAGCCATACCGATACAGCCTCCCGAGTGTATACCTTCTTCGACGCGTCCTTCCGCATGGTTCGTACAGATAGAGAGGCGCCGTGTTCGTTATGCTACGGTCTTCGCATAGCAGCCCCATGCACGGGCAGACAAAATTCCTTTTTCATTGCTTACACGTAATCTCTGGTGGTGACGGGAAGTGAAGCTTTGAAAGGGTTACTCTGCCGAACCCGTCCACCAGTTGTCGCGTTCTCACGACACCTCGCCGAAAGTTATGCATCGGATAATACTCATAATCGTGCAGGAAAATTTGTTAGACTAAGTCCAGTACTGGACGGAGAGCGAGAGAGAGAGGGGAGAGAGAGAGAGAGAGAGAGAGAGAGAGAGAGAGATAGAGCGTGAGTGTGTGTGTGTGCGCGCGCGTCGCCCGAAATGGTCTTCGAATAATGCGAGTCCCCTGAAGGGACTGTTTGCATCACAGCACGAGAAGATTGCGTCATTTGCATGAGTGGCTTACCCTCCTCTCCCGGCCTTCTCGCGGGGGCCAGAGGCGGAGCGAAGGTAGTGGATAACGCGGCTCTGCGGGCACTTTTCACATGGAAATCACATTGAAAAATTGATGTTCTTCGAACGCGCCGCGTATGCGCCTTTTTAAAATTTGCATAGAATGCTAAAGGTTATACGAAAGTCCACAATGCTTTCGCGGAAACTGCGATGGGCTGGTGAGTGCCCAGCGCCGACCATAATCAATGCATACGTTATTTTTTCAAATAATGCGTTCTTTTATCCACTTACAACAATTTTAAGTAACTTTCCACGTAAATTTTTATGAGTTTTTTTCGCATCCAAAAATGAACGTTATACATCGCATGCTCGCATACATGATGGCGGGTTTGACCTAAATCCTAGTTAGAGTAATACTCATGATAACCAGATCGCGGATTTCTTACCGACGGTAATACGCAACAAGCAATGGCACCCAGCGTCACACAAAGCTATCGCGCAAATATATACGCACATCTTGAATATAGAACGCGAAAAGAACGCGCGTCCAACGTCTCTTCATATTTCAATTTAGACAAGGCAAATCGAATTCGGACACGCATCTTGAATACAACATGGCCTCTTCCCTCCTTATCAGTGTCCCGGTAAATTCTACTAATACTCGACGTTTGTCGCAATTCGATTCTCCACTAACACGAAGCGGCATTTCCTAACAAAGAGAAGCCAGCCTCCGACGATGTGTCTCGGCATTTCTAGCAGCAGTGCCGACGGCGGCTTCCTTGCAGTTATCTACCAAGCGTAATAACTAACTATAACTATAACTATAACTATAGTACACGGGCCTTTTCGCCCCCTGCATGCTCTCTCTCTCTCTCTCTCTCTCTCTCTCTCTCTCTCTCTCTCTCTCTCTCTCTCTCTCTCTCTCTCTCTCTCTCTCTCTCTCTCTCTCTCTCTCTCTCTCTCTCTCTCGCTCTCTCTCTCTCTCTCTCTCGCTTTCTCTCTCTCTTTCTCTCCCCCTCTCTCGTTCCTCCTCTTTCTCGCTCTCGCTCTCTCTCTCTCTCTCTCTCGCTTTCTCTCTCTCTTTCTCTCCCCCTCTCTCGTTCCTCCTCTCGCTCTACCTCCCCTACATTCTCAGTTTTCTTTCAACTCCGTACGTCTCCCTTTCACTGAGCTAATTACTGCTCGACACCTTCATTCACTCTATCTCTCCTGTTCCGATTAGCTCTCTCTCTCTCTCTCTCTCTCTCTCTCTCTCTCTCTCTCTCTCTCTCTCTCTCTCTCTCTCTCTCTCTCTCTACTCATTCCTCATTCTCCCACATCAGTGACGGGAACAGTCTGAGACGTTCGTGATGTTCTCACGTGAATTCAATCAGACGCACTCAACACATCACGCAACACATCACATCACTAATTTAATATCAACATCTCACGCAATCAACATAGCAGACGCATTTGTATGGCTCGTGATGGTTTACGTGGGATACGCACGCAAGATGCACGCAAGATGCAAGGGAGAAGTTGGATGCGTGGGTTGCAGGAAAATGAATGTGAGCTGCGTGGAGGGTTCGTGAGTGATGTACGTGGAATCCACACAGGATGCATGCAAGGAGGATGTCTGGCGAATGTGAGGAATACAATAAGGATGCCTGGGTGATGTAGGGGGTACAGGGGGAATGACTAGAGGATAGAGGGGGGGGAGGGTGCAGAGTGAGGATGCATGGAGGTTGAAGTGAGGATGCATGGAGGTTGAAGGGAGGATGCATGGAAGTGTACATGGAGAATGTGCGAAGCATACAGGAGGCGTTTCCAGAGGATGCAGGAAAGATATGCATGGAATCGACATGAGATGCAGCGAGTGAGTCTGTGGAATTCAGGCACAGCGTGATAAAGATGTAGGCAGCTTACAGTACATATGATTCACACAAGATGCAGAAACGATGAACAGGCATGAAGGTATTATACACACGGAATTCACGTAATGATGTATGTGAGATTTCCGTGAGATGCACAGACGATGCGGGCGTGATGCACGCAGGCTCTAAACAAGAAGGCGCCTCCGCAATCCTTCGTAATGCAATCCCAAGTAAATGCTTCCGAGTCAGATCATGACACGATTGTGTGGAATCGGTACGAGCAGCTATGCGTAGCCTTACGCCGGACGCCCTTAAAAGTGTTCGTGGTTACCGCCGGCTTGATTCCATAAACCCATCTTCATTGCCGCTACCCTACCCTACCCTACATACACCAACCCAATTGCCTCTTAGCTCCTCCTAGGTAATCCCAGATCACCTGGGATGAAGGGGCGGTATCTCCCATGCTGGTAACCACTGATGTACGCTAATAATGAGTTCATCAAGCCTCTGTATAGCATCAGTGCTACGGTGACAGTCAGGCAGGGTTCCTGGGCTGTGACATGCGTCCGGTATTGCGTACGTAGGCGGTCTCGCCATACAAGCCCGTAGCTTGTATTCACCAGCAGCCGCGACTGTCTAACAGGCAAGCAATAAGCCACTCATTCCTGTATGTAGAGCTGCAGCACGCGCCACTCGTGGTCTCTACTCACAGCGTGTAAGCAGTGCACACAATTACATCCCCACCGCGTACGTCGCGGATTACGCACGACGTGAGTGAATGCGTGGTGGAGGCGGGCGGTTATTATGATGCAAGTTGTAGGCGAGGCCTAGATATCTGCTGTGAGGAGATGGGCCGACGAGGCTGCGTGTGGCAGTGTCGCAGCCTGACCCACTTCGATATGGAAATGCTCGATCATCGATTAACAATGCTGAATATCGTCGCCGACATCGTATTAATCAGGCAGCTCCAGTGAAGTGCATGTCCGANTATAT
>NW_014577951.1:125350-125859 GCF_000485595.1 Priapulus caudatus
ATAGTGCTGTATAGTGCTGTATATAGTGCTGTATATAGTGCTGTATATAGTGCTGTATATAGTGCTGTATATAGTGCTGTATATAGTGCTGTATATAGTGCTGTATAGTGCTGTATATAGTGCTGTATATAGTGCTGTATAGTGCTGTATATAGTGCTGTATATAGTGCTGTATAGTGCTGTATATAGTGCTGTATATAGTGCTGTATATAGTGCTGTATATAGTGCTGTATATAGTGCTGTATATAGTGTTGTATATAGTGCTGTATATAGTGCTGTATATAGTGCTGTATATAGTGCTGTATATAGTGCTGTATAGTGCTGTATATAGTGATGTATATAGTGCTGTATAGTGCTGTATATAGTGTTGTATAGTGCTGTATAGTGCTGTATATAGTGCTGTATAGTGCTGTATATTGCTGTATATAGTGTTGTATATAGTGCTGTATATAGTGCTGTATAGTGCTGTATATAGTGCTGTATATTGCTGTATATAGTGCTGTATATAGT
>NW_014577951.1:127242-129596 GCF_000485595.1 Priapulus caudatus
TGCTGTATATAGTGCTGTATATATGCTGTATATAGTGCTGTATATAGTGCTGTATATAGTGCTGTATATAGTGCTGTATATAGTGCTGTATATAGTGCTGTATATAGTGCTGTATATAGTGCTGTATATAGTGCTGTGTATTGCTGTATAGTGCTGTATATAGTGCTGTATATAGTGCTGTGTATAGTGCTGTATATAGTGCTGTATAGTGCTGTATATAGTGCTGTATATAGTGCTGTATATAGTGCTGTATATAGTGCTGTATATAGTGCTGTATATTGCTGTATATAGTGCTGTATATAGTGCTGTATATAGTGCTGTATATTGCTGTATATAGTGCTGTATAGTGCTATATAGTGCTGTATAGTGCTGTATATAGTGCTGTATATAGTGCTGTATAGTGCTATATAGTGCTGTATATAGTGCTGTATAGTGCTGTATATAGTGCTGTATATAGTGCTGTATATAGTGCTGTATATAGTGCTGTANCACAGCACTATATACAGCACTATACAGCACTATATACAGCACTATATACAGCACTATACAGCACTATATACATCACTATATACAGCACTATATACATCACTATATACAGCACTATATACATGTGCTGTATATAGTGCTGTTATTGCTGTATATAGTGCTGTATATAGTGCTGTATATAGTGCTGTATATAGTGCTGTATATAGTGCTGTATATAGTGCTGTATATAGTGCTGTATATAGTGCTGTATATAGTGTATATACAGCACTGTATTGCTGTATATAGTGCTGTATAGTGCTGTATAGTGCTGTATATAGTGCTGTATAGTGCTGTATAGTGCTGTATATAGTGCTGTGTATTGCTGTATATAGTGCTGTGTAGTGCTGTATAGTGCTGTATATAGTGCTGTATATAGTGCTGTATAGTGCTGTATATAGTGCTGTATATAGTGCTGTGTATTGCTGTATATAGTGCTGTATATAGTGCTGTGTATTGCTGTATAGTGCTGTATATAGTGCTATATATAGTGCTGTATAGTGCTGTATATAGTGCTGTATAGTGCTGTATATAGTGCTGTATATTGCTGTATATATTGCTGTATATATAGTGCTGTATATAGTGCTGTATATAGTGCTGTATGTATATAGTGCTGTATTATATAGTGCTGTATATAGTGCTGTATATAGTGCGTATAGTGCTGTATAGTGCTATATAGTGCTGTATAGTGCTATATAGTGCTATATAGTGCTGTATAGTGCTATATAGTGCTATATAGTGCTGTATAGTGCTATATAGTGCTGTATAGTGCTATATAGTGCTGTATAGTGCTGTATATAGTGTTGTATAGTGCTGTATAGTGCTATATAGTGCTATATAGTGCTATATAGTGCTGTATAGTGCTATATAGTGCTATATAGTGCTGTATAGTGCTATATAGTGCTATATAGTGCTGTATAGTGCTGTATATAGTGCTGTGTATTGCTGTATATAGTGCTGTATATAGTGCTGTATATAGTGCTGTGTATTGCTGTATATAGTGCTGTATAGTGCTGTATATAGTGCTGTATATAGTGCTGTGTATTGCTGTATATAGTGCTGTATAGTGCTGTATATAGTGCTGTATATAGTGCTGTATATAGTGCTGTGTATTGCTGTATATAGTGCTGTATATAGTGCTGTATATAGTGCTGTATATATGCTGTATATAGTGCTGTGTATAGTGCTGTATAGTGCTATATAGTGCTATATAGTGCTGTATAGTGCTATATAGTGCTGTATAGTGCTCAGCACTATACAGCACTATACAACACTATATACAGCACTATATAGCACTATACAGCACTATATAGCACTATACAGCACTATATATAGCACTATACAGCACTATACAGCACTATATAGCACTATATAGCACTATACAGCACTATACAACACTATATACAGCACTATATAGCACTATACCGCACTATATAGCACTATACAGCACTATATATAGCACTATACAGCACTATAATTCACTATACAGCACTATATAGCACTATATAGCACTATACAGCACTATATAGCACTATACAGCACTATATAGCACTATATAGCACTATACAGCACTATATAGCACTATATAGCACTATACAGCACTATACAACACTATATACAGCACTATATAGCACTATACAGCACTATATAGCACTATACAGCACTATATATAGCACTATACAGCACTATAATTCACTATACAGCACTATATAGCACTATATAGCACTATACAGCACTATATAGCACTATACAGCACTATATAGCACTATACAGCACTATATAGCACTATATAGAGCACTATACAGCACTATATAGCACTATATAGCACTATA
>NW_014577952.1:0-790 GCF_000485595.1 Priapulus caudatus
TTTGGAAATAATAATAATAATGACAAGACTACTACTAATAATAATAATGATACCTGGTGAAGGCGGCCGTGGCTTCAGCATCGGAGGAGGAGTCGAGCAGCAGTGATCGTTGCACGTACTTCGCTGCCTCGTCCGTTACCCCGGCGATGCCACTCATCGACATCTGCAGCAGCAGCAACGCGCCAACGGTCAATGAGCGGGTCAACACGGTCACTGGGCAGCATATGGGACAGAACTAGTGAGGGACATCCTAAATAATACACTATAAGGTGTATAGTTGAAGACGCACACTGCCTCTAACGCACCACACCGCGACGTAGCAGGGATTAGGCAGTGAGGGAGACCGGACACACACTCAAGTGCGTAGCCATGGGTCCTGGGGGCCCTAGGACCGTCACCCCCCAATCAAAATCAAAATCAAAAAAATATTTAAAAAGAAAAAGAAAGAAAGAAAGGGCTGCAGAAGAAATAGTATTGTCAACAAAGCAGCGTCTAAATTGATTTTAAAGCACTATGTTTACATTTAACTAAAAAAAATATTTGTTACTTGCTCGAGGACCCCCCCCTCAATCCAAATTCCTGGCTAAGCCCTTGCACACACTCACCATGGCCAGCAGGGTGGTGAGGTGGTTGCCGTGCTTGCGTACATGATCCGTACGTACCACACCGCGGCGTAGCAGGGATAAGGCAGTGAGGGACACACTCACCATGGCCATCAGGATGGTGAGGTGGTTGCCGTGCTTGCGTACATGATCCGTACGTACCACACCGCGGCGTAGCAGGGATAAGG
>NW_014577952.1:2271-2987 GCF_000485595.1 Priapulus caudatus
ACCGCTTCAGTTGCCCCTAACAAAATTTCAAAGTGCCCTTTCCCACCTGCACCCCTCCCTAGACAAAATCCTGCATCCGCCCCTGGAGACGAACATATTCACGAGATGGCATATAATACTGTCATACGCTTTCCTACATATGGGAGTTGCACCTTTTTAGTCTATCTGTTATGAGAGCAACTGAGCTACTTTAGAGTAGTAGTAAAGAAATGTGTCAGATATNGAGAGAGAGAGAGAGAGAGAGAGAGAGAGAGAGAGAGAGAGAGCGAGAGAGAGAGCGAGCTTGTCGGCTATAGGGAGCGAGGTGGCTGCATGTTTGGTCGGGACGAGTGCTCGAGCTGCATGCATGGCTCTGTTTGCGTGAGAAAGAGACAGTTTCAGCTGCGACCTTGTGCGTGCGACAGACAGCCATGCGTGAAGCGATCGGTTTACACGCATGGCGAGTGAACGGCGGCGCGCGCGAGTGCGTGAATGTGTGAGTGCGTGAGTGCGTGTGTGAGTGCGTGAATGAGTGCGTGTGTGAGTGCGTGCGCGTGTGAGTGCGTGAGTGCGTGTGTGAGTGCGAGAGTGCGTGAGTGCGAGAGTGCGTGAATGAGTGCGTGTGTGAGTGCGAGAGTGCGTGAATGCAGAATTGTTGCGAGGTGAGAGAGAGATGTCAGATGAGATGTCACGTGATCGACACACAGAGACATCTGTCTGTCTGTCTGTCTGTCTGT
>NW_014577952.1:4163-5611 GCF_000485595.1 Priapulus caudatus
CGTGCGTGCGTGTGCGACTGCGAGTGTGCGAGCGTGCGTGCGTGCGTGCGTGTGCGAGGGTGCGTGCGTGCGTGCGTGCGTGTGCGAGGGTGCGTGCGTGCGTGCGTGCGTGTGCGAGCGTGCGTGCGTGCGTGTGCGAGGGTGCGTGCGTGCGTGTGTGCGAGGGTGCCTGTTTTCTGTTGTCTGTTCTCTGTTATGTGTTGTGCTGATAGAAGCTGTCCATACTCGCTCATCATATGAGCAGGACTTAATAATGACAAATTTGTGACTGATATGAGTGGGCCTGTCCTTCGTGGTCCGTGTGGTGGCTCCGTGTGCACATGTCAGTCACTGGTCACTGGTCAGTCAGATCGTCGTAGTCAGCGTCGTCCGCCTTCATGGCGAGAGGCTGCATAGCATCTGTTAGCGATTGATCTGTTAGTTACGTAAATGCGTGTAAGTCGTTCAGCGTCCTTCGATTCTTAGCGATGTTTCACGCAGCAGGGGCGATGCGGCAATAGCGCATGCGCACACGTGTCTGAGCGTGCATAGCTAGCTAGCGCGCATGCGTAAACAAACATCGATAGTTTTCTAACTATGCGGATAATCTTGCACCTGCACGAATTTATTCCTACTATCTAACCATTCTCTTACTCCGTATCTAAACTAAGGATATAAATATATGCAACTATCTAAATACGAATCTGGCTGATATGGCCCGTATACAGGACAATATCAGTGATATTATTTTTATAGAACCCCCCCCCCCCCAATGTCTGGTGAGACAGATAGCACGCCGTCGATCATGACGATCCCGCGTGTAACTAATCTATTAATCAATACATAATCAATAATCTATAATATGTCGTTAGTCGTACCCACGCATAGTATCGCATCTATTCTATAGCTGCTGTTTTGAGTCAGATATCTCAGCTGTCGTTACTCTTACAGACAGATATCTCAGCTGACGTTACTCGTACAGACAGATATATCGGCGGGACTTATTCTATGGACAGTCTTACAGCTGCAGGTTATCGCCCCGCTGCGCGTGATAGCGTCAACTCGATGCCGTATCAATGTTGTAACACTACGGGGGGAGGGCACGTGGCTCGGGCGACGAGCACTGCCTCCACATGTAGTGAGTCGCCCCTGATTGGTATCGCTGCTGCGCTTGCGTAAGTTCTACATAATGGCGTCTTGTCCTATTCTGATCGGGGATCGAAGCAGCTGCGTGTGTCTGAAACCCGAGATGAACTAGTTTGAGAGAGAGAGAGTGGAGAGAGGGAGAGAGAATGAGAGACAGTGGAGAGAGAGGGAGAGAGAACGAGAGAGAGTGGAAAGAGAGGGAGAGAGAATGAGAGAGAGTGGAGAGAGAGGGAGAGAGAATGAGAGAGAGTGGAGAGAGAGGGAGAGAGAGTGAGAGAGAGTGGAGAGAGAATGAGAGAGAGTGGAGAGAGAGGGAGAGAGAA
>NW_014577952.1:7027-9498 GCF_000485595.1 Priapulus caudatus
GAGAGAGAGAGAGAGAGAGAGAGAGAGAGAGAGAGAGAGAGAGAGAGAGAGAGAGAGAGAGATCTTATATAATCGGCGCTGATGGGACTAGCTAGGAATAGCTTAGTGGGTGAACTGTGGGCAATTGCAACATTCGCTAATATTACGCCGCTGTAATTATATTAGGATTGTCATAACATAGTGTCTATATAATCAGGAGTGTGTCATGATATAGATTACACATATAATATATATATATATACAGAATATATATAAATATGATATAGATAATATCAAGAAAGCCTTCTTTATATGATATAGATAATATAGAGTGTCTATATTATGCATTCCTGATTATATCCAACGTGACGCCATTCTTTCCAGAGTCACGTGTCGATGTTTTGTAGAAGACGTCGTATTCTAACATCCATGCAGTTTAGAATGCATGTAGCGTAGCAGTCCAGCTGCGTTCTAACCAAATGAATGGAAGCATATACATGCGCTTTGGTCGATTCAATTAGTGAAATGATTCTCTAAATCAAATCGTTAACGTATTCCGATACTTCGACTCTGGTTCACCTAACAATAGCATTCACGAATCGTCAAAATACTCCTGTATTCGGAGGCGACAACCGTAAAGATATATATCTATATATATATATACACACACACATATATTATATATATATATATATATCAAGAGTACATAATAGAGAGATAATCTCTCCATTATATATGTTCTCTTGATATATATAGTACTACTACATACTACTGTTTAATTAAGATTTGTTTGTTGTAAGAACACTATTCTTGTGAAAAGGCCCAAGTACCCGTACAGGAGAGAAGGTCGGATACGAACAACAGTTAACGACAAGTGGTGAACGACCCGAGCAGTGAATATCATTATGGGGAAGGAAAGGGTGCCACGAGGCCTTGTGTTGTATACGCTACGATGCCGACCCGCTGCTTGTTTGAACTTGTTTATACTTACTTGATTCGTAAAAATATCTCAGTCACCGATATATTTTTAGAACGATCATTTGGGTTTCGCCCTCGGTAGGATCTCTGAGTGAATTGCAGAAGAACCTGAAGCAAATTATATATCCTATAATTAGTTTACTGTTTTATAGTCCGGATAAATATTTCAAGGTGTCCTTCGTGGAACGGATAAGTGAGTCACGAAGAGGCGCCTCTAGATTTCGGCAGTAGCATAAACGTCAAGAGTAGATAATAACACACGTGTTATTATCTACTCTTGATAAACGTGTATATGAGTACGAACAATTAACCCTAGCTGTCCTTGACACGCGCGTAACCATCCTACCGTGCATCGTTCGCCAGAAATAGCACAAACTAGCGGATTTTTTAAATTCACCTTAAAATAATTGCCTTAATTTAAATCCGTGTCCTTCCTGTGTCATTGAAATGTTTTGAATAGAAACGAGTTCGTTTCGTACAGCGGTGTGCGTGAGCATATGAACTACTCACGAGTCTCTTGGAACCTGATCTCTACATGCACTAGCTTTAGTCTACAGGCTCGTATCTCATCAAATCGGTGCGTTTATATTTGCATAGCAAGTTCGTAAACATTGTTATCGTGCGAGAAATGTGTAAATATGTTAAGATCACGGAAATCCTTGTAGTCTGTCTGACATGTGATTTATGATCACTGATATGATATAGCCAAGATCTAATAAATACTTATAAGGTATATAATAAAGGTATTTGTTAGCTCTTGATATATAACGATTAATCTATACGTACATAATTATGACCTCGAGGTTTAAATTCGGCAGCAAAAACAAAACAAGTACAACGAGAAGGAAAGTTTGTGTGCTTACGTGCAAGCGTGCAGGCGGGCGGGGGATTTTTCTTTCCTACACGTTATATACATTGGGCTCTTCTGATTGGCTGCTTTGATTTGACTACACCATAGATAGTGTTTGGGATACCATAGATAGTATATAAGCCGATTCGGTTTATAGTTAGTGTTAGGGTTCGGGTTAGGATTTTTGCATCATTCCTTGATATACGGAAAGTCTGATGCGGAAGTTGATATGCGTATATCAAGCCCAATGGATATAACGTGTAGGAAAAAAATTTCGCGATAGCCTGATCCTTGCCGTACTTTCGTTGCAGGTAATCTTTCGTCTACCTGGACGAAAGTCTGATGCGGAAGTTGATATGCGTATATCAAGCCCAATTGATATAACGTGTAGGAAAAAAATTTCGCGATAGCCTGATCCTTGCCGTACTTTCGTTGCAGGTAATCTTTCGTCACCACTTTCGATTGAGGTTGGATCATTGATTCGACAAGGATGTTTGCATCATTCCTTGATATACGGAAAGTCTGATGCGGAAGTTGATATGCGTATATCAAGCCCAATTGATATAACGTGTAGGAAAAAAATTTCGCGATAGCCTGATCCTTGCCGTACTTTCGTTGCAGGTAATCTTTCGTCACCACTTTCGATTGAGATTGGATCATTGAT
>NW_014577952.1:11678-14449 GCF_000485595.1 Priapulus caudatus
TTACTGTAAATACATCCTCAACTAAAAGTGAGAGATAAATGGTTAAACCGCCTTCCTCAAATCATACCCCACTCAAACCCGTCTGGAGGACGGGTAATAGCTAGTAATATTATAATAGCGCCTTGGATTTGAACAGAGACTGGAGAGTGCTGCCACCTTTCGTATACACACTGATCACTACTGACAGTATATCTACTACAGTATATCTATGCTGCCACACATATCCGCCTGACGCACAAAATGCCAGTGGTGCTCGCGTGCAACGCTCCTACCTCGCTCCTAGATTCTTTCAACACGCAGACAGCTATTTGCACGCATACAGCATGGGAGTATCGCTGGTAGCTCCTGCTAGTAGTAGTACCTTGCCTTGTACAGTACAAGGAATCTGTCGCTGTATCGCCCGCTCGATGACGTAGGGATCACGTTGCACAACAAACTTTCTCACGACACGCGCCAATCAGTGGCGCCAATCAGGATGACTGGGATGTCATCGTACGATGGACGTCCTCCAATAATGGCTCAATGGACGCGTCGTCGGCAACCTTCTCTTCGCTGATGATCCACGTGTCTCTGCATTTCCTTCATAGCGACAGGCGAGCGAGGTAGAAATGAATCGTGCGCTGATGCTGCTCGCTGTCTTGCTGCTGTTTGCTGCGTGGACACAACCGTTGTCAGGTAGGCGCGAGTGAACGAGGGTTTTTTATATGGCGTTGTCACCTAGCTACTGTTATTTTACAGCGCTGTGCGGGCGACGTGCTCATGCAGAGCCATATACTAGAATGACGCAATTTTTCAGGTTTGTCTTAGCAATACTCCCAATAGCATCACGTATAGTAACCCGACCAGGCTGTGTGACTAACGTCAATACATACCTGATTTACCATAGGGTATTCTAACCCTAGCAATACCGTTTCTTGGAGCTACACGTATAGGTGTGCTGTACGTGTAAGTTATATATCTTGTGCTTTGCGTTTGCCCTATATGTGTTATGTGCCACATGTACCATGTTTATTAGTAGCCCGACCAGGCTGTATGACTAACGTCAATATACACATCTTGATGTACATGCCCGTTTCTTGGAGCTAGTTTATTAGTACATGCATAGATATGTTTACAAATAGGGATACCGACTACAGTATATATAGTCTATTATCTATACAATCCTTATAGCGCCTAATAAATCATTGCACTTCCGAACGCCTGGCGCAGCGGGATGTAGATATAGCCCATGGTCGCGGATCAATAACAAATTTCTCTTGATATTCTACTAAATCCTACTATATCAGCTTTGAGCTGAGTTACATTGAATAGAAAACTAGCTGGAACATATGCTGTGGGAATTTTCACAGGCGTTGTAGGACTAGGATATATGAGTCGTGTACTCGTTTCACATGTATGATCGTTTTATGGTAATACTTTTCACGGTCATTAATGCAATTTCATGTATTTATATACATATGTAGCGCATATGTTGAAAGACCCGTTAGGAAATATATTCTGCCAAACAGCTAGCTACCAGCCTACCACTAACAGCGGTGAAAACGTTACAGGTCACGGAACCAAATCACTCATTCCAAAAGCTAACGTGAAATACGTTTCCATTAGCGTGATACGGCGCTGGCGCTGGGTATCGGGTTTATTGCCACCCGTGCGGTCGCTGAGCGGGCACGCACTTGGCAGCTTTCCAACGCAATGTTTAGGAACCCTGCCAAAAGTACATGCAGTTACTATAGTTGCGTACCCACCAGAAGTAGATAATAGAAACCTCACAGCCACTGCAGTAATATGCGTACTATAGTACTTAAGCGTTCTAACGTCGACTGCTCCTCGCTCGTGTTACAGACGCTGTGCAGCCGGACGACCTGATGAGAGCGGCGGTACGGCGCGACACCGAGAACAGAGCACGCGGCCCCAGCAGCTCCGCCTGGCAGAAAACCCCCGCTGCCGCCGCCGCCGCCGCTGCTGCTGACGACGACGATGACGATGACGAGCAGCGACGCTTCACGTCGCAGCGCTGCTGTAAGGTTGGCCAGCATCTCGCCCGCCAGCGCATGGACTGCAGTGCCGACATGTGGTACGTCGAGCGCAAGAACAACCGCGTGCACGCAGCACGCCTGAAGCTGCACGAGCCGGGAAGCGCCGCGAAGACCTTCGGAAAGGACCTGGCGCTGAAGGCTGCCAAGTGCCACAACCACAAGGCGACGTTTGAGAAGTGCTGCCGATGGCGACAAAGCTTCATGCAGGAGATGGAGGCCTGCAAGACGATGAAGGGAGCCGAGCGGAGAGTATGCCGCAGGACGGTGCGCACCCGCTACTAGTGGCGCCGTCTGCTGGGTGTTGACTCAGTTGCCATGCGACCCCGTTGTATATATAATGTTCGATTCGCGTTGAATCGCAGTTTGTTACACTGTAGTGCACTCAGCACAGATGTTTACCTTGTAATGCTTGGTCCGAATTAATTGCAATATGTGAATTCGGTATTGATCTTTTTATATACAATCAATGTTAATATTACTTCGATTGAAATACATCGTAAATGAATGTTGTCTTACCTACTGGTTTAAAATATATCGGTTACTTTTTTTGGTTGTAAACGCAAAATTAAGACAAACTTTTATGTAATTCATTAAACGTTTTATTTTACATTTTAAATAAGGTGTGTTACAATATTAAACGCCAATGATGTCACGTGGCTTGGCAGACATATTTTATCATCTGTCATCAGCGGATACCAAAGAACATACTATCCGCTAAATATATATATATATATA
>NW_014577952.1:19582-47225 GCF_000485595.1 Priapulus caudatus
GATTTCATGTACCCAATTATAGTTTTGTCGCTGTCTTAATACTGCTATCGAGTTAGGGTGAGTTTATCAAACTAGTTTAGCTAGATAGAAGACGTACAACAATGCAAAAAATAGGAACACGTGATATTAGAAACAATCGTTTATTAACTATAGTACAAAGTATGTGGGCGCGCACTGTGACACCTACATGATTCACGTAACCACGCCCTGAAATCATCGCCGCGAGCACAATCTTAGTGACAGTCGACTCAAAAACATCATATATACGTGCTCGAGGCGGTGACGATCGTACGTGACTATTATAGTGGACGTCACATCATCGACGTGACGATCTACAGTGCGTACTATAGTGACGTTCACATATCGACGGTGACGATCTACGTGTTGTATAGTGACGTCACATATCGAGGTGACGATCTACGTGCTATATAGTGACGTCACATATCGAGGTGACGATCTACGTGCTATATAGTGACGTCACATATCGAGGTGACGATCTACGTGCTATATAGTGACTGGTAATCAGACACAAGATCACTATTAAATCATTACATATTCGTCATCTTATAGGATGTGACGCGTCTGACGAATCAGAGGCTGGTTCGTGTCGCCGCGGACGGCATGCGCGCGGATATGGTGGATGCTTACTTGGCATATTAAATTTCCCCCCAAAATATAGTCACTATTCGACTGTTCCTTAGGCATAAATGTGAAACCCCGAGTGAATTTGCGCCGGTCAAAAATCCCACAGACCACAGCTGAGGCACGTGTCTAACTAGCTCTAGTGACGCCATTATTCAAGTAAAAGCATTCAAGTAAATCTTAGTCTAGTTACAGGCTTTAGTACATCTCAAGTATGGGAATTTATAGAGAAATTAATAGGTCGCGTGTCATCATAGAAACAAATTACGTTTAAATGTACAAGATTCGTGCAGGCCTCGCTAAAGATGGACACTATCACTAACAAAAATAAAATACAGCCTATTTACAAATCGGAGCTAAACTCAGTTAGATCTCCTTGTCGTTACACGAAACAAGTTGTGCTCTGACTGGGACATTTTCTCGTATACGCGAGCATGTCAACATAACGGATACACGGAAAAACAACCTATCTGATCTACAAGATGATACGTTTAATATATATATATATATATATATTTAGCGGATAGTATGTTCTTTGGTAAAGACCTATTATACCACGAGCTAATATGATCATAGGTATTCTTATGAGGTTTTATATTAGCTCTTGATTATACGTAAGTAACAATAACAGATGTGGGCATGCGCGGACCTTCACAAACAACTTTTTAATTCTATGATTGACTATGGCGTTACCAATATCAGTTTGCTGTTGAATTGGGTCAGTACTGTGCACACGCACGCACGCACGCGGGAACGCACGCACGCACGCACGCTCGCGCGCCCGCACGCACGCCCCCCCCCCCCACACACACACATACACCCAAACGTCTGAAACGTAATCGAACAGAGCGCGTGTATCTTTCATCGATAAGCCACTGTTTAGTTTCTGTCGACGCTATTTACGTGTGTACATAGCTTAGTCCGCATCCACCTGCCTCCTGTGCTATGTGGTGTCTGTCAGGATAGCAGTGCAGACGCCCAGTGGCATGACCACCACGGCTAACATCGCGAGATCTCCATACCGCGTCCTGATTGGTCGCCAATGATCAGGAGACTGAGAGAGAGAGATGCGTGCGGTCGAGCGCGATGTTTAAAGAAAGTCGTACAAGAATAGTTTGAACTCTGCTGAAGAGCATCGCGGCTATTCGCTTCTCGTTCGGAGTTTACCGTGGTTAGCTTTACGGCACACACATGCTGCGGTTAGCGTAGATCGCGTGAACGCACGCAGATACACACCGCCGGGTTGCTTGGCAACAATAAATGAGTATGACGGATCATTTTTATTCCAGCGAGATCCGCGCTCGCATCAAACAGCAAAGTAAATCAAACATGTATCGTATTTAAGGCGCGCGGTAATTCTTAAGTTGCCGGCGCCGAGCTGGTGCAGGTAATTGAAGCAAAACCTGTTAAAGTAAATACCGGCAGTATAAGAAGTGACATATGACTTCCGGTTCTGTTCTTATCATGCTTTTTGCTTATCTCTGTCTTTTTACATGAATATATAATGTGTAGCGTTTCGTGATCTCCCGGGAGTCCGGTGCCACCGCTACACTTGTAATAGATTACACAGGATATGAACCCTTATGTCAATTGGCTTGGGAAAACATTTGCAATTAGTTTTAATGAGTATAATGCATCACATCTTCATGTCATTCTTTCGTATAAACTGGTACTGCATGTCGTGCTCACGCTTATGCTGAGCAGACGGTAGAATGTCACTGGAGTTTAAGTATTTTTAACTTTTAATTCATGTATAGCCTTGAACATCTTGTTGTCTGGGTTCGCGTAACAGAGTCTGCGGGGCTGATATTGGCACCAAAAATGCCGCCGCACTCGGTTTGACCATAGATATCATATAAACACACCGTGTTTGTATATATATCCATGGTTGGACGCAGGACGCGACCAGAAATCGAAGTGTGCTGCCACCTTTTGGAGACAGTGAACGCTAATGCGCAAACTTATTCGCAATTATTTCTTCCGAGCTGACATAAAGAATCCTTTCATATTTCGTACTATGTAGACCCACAATCCATCTCGAAAATCTGTATTATAGTTATTGTTATACTGTCTCTCAAGCTACTGAATGTATTTCCGAGTTCGTGACGAGAACGGTTAAAAGCTTTAAAATGAGATGTTTATGGCAGGGCCGTAGCCTGCGGGGGGGGGGCAAGATTTTGGAGCAAAATCAAACAAATAAATTGTTTTACTAAAAGAGAATTGTCGTAGTCAGAATGAAGGCTGTACATGTACTCAAAAGTGCCTCAAATACCATCTCCTGCGATCTACATTTTCAAAATTTTCTGTGGGAGGACCCCCTGACCCCCACCTGTTTCTCACCCCCTCTTTGAAATCCATGCCTTATAACCGATGTTAAACGTGATGTTTCTGGTTTGTCCTCAGCTCTCGGCAGACGAAGATAAGGATACCATGATAGACATGGTGACCGGCATACATTGCCCCGATCCGGTGAGTATCAACCTCATCATGTTGATTTAATGCACGTGACTTCGGTACTGGACGGACATTGTTTTCTCGTGGAGATGCACACTAGTGTTTCGTACGTAATTCGTCGTTCTAATTTCGCGATATTTCCCCGCTCCCACCAGCGACGGCCATTCTTTCCAACGCACCGAAGTGGCGACGGCAAAACGAGAGTGCGACGTGATGCTGCCGCGGCGCAGAGGCAGCAGGTGGCGCCACCGCGGCCGGACCACGTGACGGACGTCGATCGGCAGACGACGCTATGGCTGCACACGAGTCTCGCCTACATCATGTCGCGCCGGTCTGATCCAGCAGAGGGCAGCAGAGTCTATCTGAAGCGATTTGTAGCGAACGGACTGCTTGAGGATGGTGAGATCGACTCCATAATGGCGTGCATGGCACGCGAGAGTCTCACCGACTGTGTTCAGGGCCTCCACCTCCAGGCCGCGCCACCGCTGCTGCAGCAAACGCTGGAGGCGTGGACAGGTGGCGCTGCGAAGCAGTCACAGAGGTCGAACGTTGTGTTGGGTTTCTCGCTTGGTGAGCATCCCGCGTGTGCCTTCGTCTTCTCTACATACTGCTTCGCGGTGAACGTTAAACGTAATACGATTCTCCGAGTTATGCGGAATCGTGACTGTCTTATGAAGCCATTTTAGCCTTTTATATTTTGAGGTGTACATGTGTGGTCAGATGCAGTGCTACTAAAACTATAGAAGAGTGAGAAGTAAACACAGAACAATTGGTGTCGCTCAGATTAGCAGAGCATTTTAGTCTCTCTAAACATTCCTGTGGTTGCTGCATAGTGGCCACGGACCAGTGTGCATCAATTGGCATGTGCATTGCATTCACTGGGCAGTTGACACTGGTCAATGGTCATTAGTAGAGGGCGGTCACCCCACGGTGGCCCCACAGTGGCATGTGAGTTGAGCAGACCGCTGGAATGTTGCTGTACTCCGAGGTACACACAGAAGCGCTGAAGCGGAGCATGCGAGTTTTTCTTTAGAGGAACATAAAAATGCTGCCAGGGTGGTACTTCCGGGGTCACCAACACATTCGTTGGTGATTTGACCACTCGCGTAGGTTTCGAACACCTATCCCTCAGGAATGTCATCAGCAGGCTATGAGGTGATGATCAGTAAACTTAGTGAAACCTGCTTTTCGTCATTACTTGGTGGTTGATTAATTGCTGTCTGCAAAGATGGCGATTGATGACCTCCCATGACCTTTCATTTTTTGAGTGCAGCTCAGTTAGGTGTCGGATATCGTGATCTAGCTTGTATCTAGTTATAAAGATGTCATGACAGATAGCATTGATAGCATTTGTGCTTCATCAGAGTCTTTTTTGCAGAAACATATGCAGAGACTGCATATGTTGTTGGCTCACTTCCAGTTTAGTATGTACACTACACACACAGACACACACTGCTTGTCCGGGTTATCACTTGTCACGGGATATTTATTGGTGGTAAACATTCACTGACTTCTCATTACAGTCGCAGTCTTATATGAGTCTGTGAACTTTCTTAAACCTGACTTCCCCCCCCCCTCCACCGCAGGATTTGGTGAGCTTCCAGAGCCCCTGGAGGCTACGGATCCCACGGACCCTCCAGAATTCAGCTACGAAGAGTTTAAGAAAGCACTGCCAGAGCTGTTTGAAAAGTGGAAGAACCTGATCCAGATCCATCCACACAACAGCAGGGTAGGTATTGTGTGTGATCGGTCAACGATAATGCTGATCGATCAACGAAATGCTGATGACAATCAGATTTATATGAACTTGGTAATCACGACACAATTAATAGCGTGAAATTTCGTGACGTGAAGAACTTTTTACTATTTTCCTTGACTATATATGTTTGTAGGTGCATTCCTACAGGAAGTTTATCTACCTCATGAAGTAGGTGATCTCCTAACTGGAAATATTCCCTTAGTCTGAGTTTCCATAAGTGATTTCCGATGCAGAGTATTTCTGTAAGTGCTTGAATCAACACGAAATGCGTACAAGACAATTGCCCGTGCTAGTTCGTGCAGTGTGTAGCCCATGATGTGTGCTTATATTAATGTGGAATTGGTTATAGTTAACATATCAGTGTTTTAACAACATTGCAGGAGCTAGGTTCTGAGTTCAATTGTTCCACAAAGAAACCACCAGGTGTCCACAAACCACCAAAGTCAGGTAGGTGTATTAAATTTCCCCTTCTGTCAGTCACGTCAACAAGTTGAATAGTTGAAGCACAAAAAAAGAATAGAAATTTTGCTGCTAGACATATCTTGTCCTTTCGGTCACAAGCTAAGTGTATTGAACCTGCATGGCACAGAGCCATAATCATA
This sequence comes from Priapulus caudatus, assembly GCF_000485595.1. Taxonomy (NCBI): domain Eukaryota; kingdom Metazoa; phylum Priapulida; class Priapulimorpha; order Priapulimorphida; family Priapulidae; genus Priapulus; species Priapulus caudatus. The sequence goes on from NW_014577952.1 coordinate 25,040, forward strand.
GTGGAATTTTGGTGTTTGCAGTTCATGAACTCACGCCGTTCGATGTTCAGGTCGTTGCTGCCTTAGGAGATTCACTGACGGTGAGTATCTCACATGTTTGTACATTCACCCCGAGTAACTGTCGATTGTCTATCCTGATCCCTATGAGCTTCATATCTTGTTCTGCTTGCTTAGTTGACACTCTCTACAAGTCCAACCACACCCATACCATCACATATCAGTTTGTACAGGGAAGTGCTATGTAAGCACAAAGGTATATGTTGGAGTGCAATTATATAATGAATGTTTCAATATGCTATGCGTGTGAAAGGATGTGTCATGTATTTAATATGTGTGGTTGCTAAAGGCAAATGTGTATAAAAGAAATCACGTATTCTCACCGGTATATCTCAGGCAGCAAATGGAGCTAAAGGCATCAAACCGTTGGATTGCCTGACACAATACCGAGGAGTATCATGGAGTATTGGTGGCGACAAGAATCTCACACAGGTCGTGACGTTGCCCAGTAAGTACCGGATCACACCTTAATTAACTAGTCTACTGATTTCTAAAAGATGCTCGATCATATATCCAACCTTTGTTATTGACATTCTGTCTGTTCGCCGGGCACACCCAAGTTATCCGGGGTTAACCTAGCTACGCATGAGAGAACGTACGATTGCCCTTCTGACGTCACATTCTACTTACTCGGGAAAGGCCCAAGTAACCCGCTAGCTGACTGGGTTACAGTCATACTCGTGGAAAATGCTGCTTCAGAACAGTGCCATCTAGTGGGAAAATTGCACAGATTAGTGGCTGTCGCATAACAATCTTTGTTTTCGTGCTGTTAGATATTCTGCGCAACTACAACAAGGACCTCCGTGGTTTCTCATTGTACGAGGCAGAAGCAGATGACATCAGTCTAGCCCACCTGAACGTGGCAGTACCTGGCTCGATCGCCCAGTAAGTATATAGCCTTCCATCCGCAAGATTCAAAATGAAGGCGAAATAAGAAAAAAAGTGCTAATTTTCCTCTGGAAATTTAGTGTAACAGCAAAAACCTAATTTTCATTGAAAATTTTAGGTTTTTCTGGTTAAAATGATTAGTAAAGGGCCACAGAACGGGTGAGGAGTGGTTCGGGAATTTACTATTCTCATGCCTATCCTTAATGCTAACCCCAACAGCAAATAGATGTGATAAAAAATGTCCAAAATTTTCTGCTAGAAACTACTTTAAACTTTTTCGTTTTCGGCAACAGATTTGCACCTTTCAGAAAAAGGATATATGTTAATTTAGACACGTATGATGAGATGAGTGAATTAGTGATGATACATATCGCTTAGGATAATATTTGTTTATTAGTGGTAAACAATTCAAAATTCTGCAACAACTTGTCTGATGATTCATGTATATGCTTTTTATGTCCCTCGTTCCAATTCTAGTAGCAGTTATAATCGTGTATGGTGTACACAGGGACATGCCTAGTCAGGCCAGAGAGTTGATCCAGAGACTGAAGTCGGGGATCCACGGTGCAGACTGGGAGAATGATTGGAAGGTCATAACCCTGTTTGTTGGTGGTAACAACCTCTGCAAGGCATGCCTTCTTCCACGAGCGGTTAGTTTTTATCCACGTTTTAAGTTTATAAGTAAAAAGCAAATCTTAGTTTTATTCGCACATTGCTATTTTAGCAGCTCAGATGTGGATGAACTAGCTATCTTCCACCTGATGAATTTCTTTTGTCGGATTTCCTTTCCTACTGCTGTTCTTGATCCGGCTGAATTTCGCTGCAGGATACCAATAGTCTGACGAATTTCATCTCGAACGTGACTGAGAGTCTTGACACCCTACATCGGGAGATTCCGCGAGCGTTTGTCAATCTCGTGCCGGCGCCTGATGTGTCGGAGCAGCGTTTCCTCAACAAGGGAGTCGTCTGCTCAGTTCTACACCTGTATGTGCTCATCATCATTGCTGTCTCACTTCCTACTTCTCATGTTCCTACCTCATGTTCTCTCTTTTATTACTTCTTATGTCTCTTTCTCTCACCTTTACCTCGCTTTTTTTCTTCACTCGCCTTCAAGGTCGCTCTCCCAACCTTCGTCTTTACTTTAATGCTTCTCTTCCATTATTTCTTGTTGTGTAGCTCATCCTGACATCACGCTCCAGCACTGGCACACGGCTTGTAGAATCCGCATCGACTCGTCACGTTGCGTTCCGGTCCGTACCAAAGCGTGCCGCGTGGCGTCCGTCGTGCAGGGCCCGATTTTCGCAGTCCGTTGCAACGTGTGGGCAGCGAAATCTTTAACCGGCTCGATCCTACGGTCAGCTGATATTTCGGGACGTGGGGCGGGGTAATCCGAAAACTCGGAAGATATGGGATGATACGAAGCTGGGTGCGTCAAGCTCCAAAGGTTCTCAGTTTTAGGTGTAATAATTAGGGGGGTACATTCACTCGCTTTTTAGACTTAAGGCATCATAGAAAAGAGGACAGTGCAGACTTGCCGGCACAAAAATACTCTATCGGGCGTCGATTGCCGGTAGCGCTCGGTGGAGGTCTCGTGTTGTTATATCGGCATTTACAGTGTAGGAAAGTCTCCATCTAAACTGTGGCCCGCAATTGGAGGTCACAGGTCAAAGCGCTCAATCCCGCGGGGGTCCAGTATAACGGGGGTGGGGGGGCACAGGGCTCAAGATGTTTTAGGCATTTTCTGAAGGACATGGTACTGACGGCAGGACGGGGATTGAAAAACTTTTTTGTTTTGCTCAGCGGTGACCATAGCATTTTTTCATGGCTTTATTTTGAAAGGACCATGTGAAAGGTGTCCCTTCCTGCCTGACACTGCGCCAAGGAGTGCCCGCTGTTCGGATAACTTTTTCTTGACCCTCCAGGGAGGAGGGTTAATTAGCATGGATTTGTTGATCTGTTAACAAAGGAGTGAACTGCTTTTGCTATTAGAGGGCCCCCTCTCCCCCACCCGTCCCCGCTTCTTTCCCCCTCCCCCCAGCGCTCGGCCCCCACCATTTTCTTTCGCCCGACCCCTCTTACCCCTACCCTCCGCCCGCCCCGTACCGCTCGCATCTGCGGATAAGTGGGCGCGTGTCTAAGCAATTGATGTAGTTACGCAACGCGTTCTGCATATCTTGCGCTAAACAAATGCTTGTATGCTACGCACTGGACTGAACTTTTACGTTTATAATTCGTTGCCCACAGATCCTCAGTATTGTAGGCCCGACTCATTTGTATCGCTCTGCGGCTCTTGTTCTCTTCATTCTCTTCCTATCTTTTCCTGTTCTCTCTCTCATCTCTCTGCTATTATCTGTTACTATATCTTCTCTCATACTCTCTCTCTTAATTCTTTTTCTCACTCTCTCTCTTCTCTCTCCTCCTCTTCTCTCTTCTCTTCTTCTCTTTCTTTATGTTCTTCTTCTGTCTCTTTCTTTCTCTTTAACTCCTTTCTTCCCTGTCGTTGCGGTTTTTCTCTCCTCTCTTTCTTCTCTTCCTTCTCTCCTTTTCAATTCTCTTCTCTTCTCTTTTCTCTTTTTCTTCTCACTTTTCTCCTCCTCCCTTGCGTTTTCTCTGGCGTTCGGTCTGCTCGGTCTCGTTTTTCGTCTCTCGTTCTCTCTCTTCAATCACCTCTTGTTCTCTGCTCTGCGTGCCGGCCCTCCCTCGTCCTCTCGTGCACTGCTTTCCTCATCTCTCTCTCTGCTCTGTGTCTCTGCTTTGCTCTCTCGGCTCTCTTCTCTCCCCCTACCCTTTCTCTCTCTACTCTCAACTCATCTCCTCTCTCTCTAACTTTTTTTCTTCTTCCTCCTCTCTCTCTGCTCTCGGGCTCTGGCTCTCTCTGCGCTCTCTGTAGTTTTCTTCTTCTCTTGCTTCTCGTCATCTCTCTCTCTCTCTCTCCTCTCTCTCTCATCTCTGGCCGCGCGTGCTCCTCCTAATTCTCACTTTCGCTCTCTCTCTGCTTCTCTTCTCATCGCGTTTTCTCTTCTCCTTTCTTCCGTGCGTTTTGACGTTTTATTGGTGTCTGTTTGGCTTTGCTTCGTTTCTTCTTTACACTTTGCTCTCTCTTTGGCCTACCTCCCTCTCTCTTCTCTGTCCTCTTCCTTGTTTTTCTTTTTTTTTCTCTGCCCCCACTCTCTTTACTGGGTTTTGCACTGACTTTTTCTCATGTGGCTCTTTTTGAGTCTTTCCTTCTTCCACTCCCAGCCCTCTGCGCCCCTCATGTCTCGTCTCTCTCCTCTCACCTTGGTTTTCTCTTCACTTTGCCATCACACCCCCTAACATACCTTTCTACTCAGCTCAGTTTTTGTTTGGTTTATTTCCCTTTTTTTCTGGGTTCTTCTTATTCTTTTGATTACACCCCTATCTTTTGTGTAGCCTCTCCTATTTGTTTTCCGGTCCCTTCGCCCCCGCTATCTCTCATCCTCTCTTTTGCTCAATCCTCTCACGTCCTCCTTCCTCTCTCCTGCTCTCTTCGGTGTCTCTCTTTATTCTCTCTTTCTCTCTCTCTCGCCTTCTCTCTTTCTTGTCGGTCGCTCTCTGAGGGCTTCGCTCGCGCCGCTTCTCGCTTTCTCTCTCTCTCTCTTCTCCGTTCTCTCGCTGGCCTTCTCTCTTCTCTCTCTTCTCTCTCTCTCTCTAACTCTCCTCCTCTCTCGGCTCTCCTCCTCTCTCTCCTCTCTGCCGTGTTCTCGACTCTCCTCTCTCTCTTCTCTCTCTCTGCTCTCTCTCATGTCTCTCGCCTCCTCCCTCTTTCTTCTCTCTCTGCTCTGATTTTGTGTTCTCTGTGTGGGTTTCCCTGTCTTCGTTCTGCTCTATTCATCTGTCGTTTCCGATGGTTTTTCTGTGTGTCTCTATTTCCGCATTGTGTTCGCCTCTTTTCCGCTTTCGCTCTTTGCTCTCGGGCTCTTCGCTCCTCCCCGCTCTGTTATTTTCTCTCTATTTCTTTCTTCTCTTACATTGCGAAGGCCAATTTCTGGCAAATAAGTGTGTTGGGCCAGGTCTGCTAATTCTGGAGTGTTGTCATGTCTTGGTCTAGTCCTGGTGATTCTCCTATGCACATGTACGATGTTGTCCTTGGTGGCCGCTTACCCGGCAGCGATAGAAGAAGGTGCCATAGAGCGCTTGTCTACGGACTGTTTGGTTACATATATTTGACCCATCGATACAACCGACACCTGGTTTTGCTCGCTGATAGGAACTCGCCACGCCAAGTGGCGCTACGTACACCGCGATGGGGACTTTCACTGCCGTTCTTACCGATACCGTTTGTTCAGAACATGACGGCGCCGCTGGTCGTGGTGGGTATACCTAGTTCCTACTCTGCTACCTTCTCCAAACCGTACCCTCGTTGAGGGGGAGATTGGCATTAACGCCTTGTAACTAACACTAACTCTAACATGTGTGTTTAAGATCGACGGAAAGATCAAGTACGATATGGATTCTTTGGTGTGCACCTGGTATTTGGCTTTCACTCAGCGGACTACATCGCCGACTCCTCTCCGCACACCAAGCTCACTCTCGGAAAACCATGGGCCCCTACTTTTATCTCCAGTACGTCCCTCAGCTCCACCCATGCGCTGACGCCCTGCCATCCACTACTCCTCGACGGTCCCACATCGCTGACGTCTGCGAGACTACCCCAGTTCCTTACTATCCGCGTCGCCACGTTTTACTCCACCACTTACCGTCCACCCATCCGCCTGAGTGCCGACGTCTTACTACGCGCCAGGTCACCACGCGTGCACTCGGCACTCCATACCTTCCCCAGTCACGCATCGTTCTGGCCGCTCGGCGCACTCCCGCATCCATCCCAGTCACCCCATCAGTGAGTCGCATCACACCCTCGTCACCCATAGAGTGCCGCCTGGCCACTCATACTCCCAGATCACTATAGTGATTGCCATCATCATCTCCAGCTCTCCTGGCACTGTCTGAGCTTGCACCTTCCATCAGCCAGTCACCACTGATGACCCTGCCATAATACCTAGTCACCCATGGTGATTGCCATCATCACCCTTAGTCACCGACTCCGCCGCTGCAGCTTGTTCATTCATACCCCAGCCGTCACCCGCTCTCCTCACTACGCTCGCACGGCCTAGCACCTGCCCACTACCCCTCAGTGCCACCAGTCGTCGCAGTGCCACTCCAGCCCAGTCAACCATTGATCGCGAGTGTCATCATAACCCAGTCATCATACCGTGCACGTGCATGCATCACCCTAGGTCCCCATACGTGATGTGCATCCATTACCCTCAGCTCACCAACTGCGTCGAGTCGCACTCATACCACGTCACATTCCATGTGAGTCGCATCATACCTAGCTCCCATAGTCGCAGCTGCACCATAAGAGCCGAGCTCCATCATCACGCATAGTTGCTAGTGCCCTCCTACTACTCTCACGATCCAGTGCAGGTCGGCTCAGGCTCCATCCCAGCGCCACATATGCTCCGCAGCCTGCATCCCATCCACCCTCAGTCAACGCCACTGGTGACGTGCCACATACCAGGTCCATGCACGCGGACCGCGCCTCCGCACTCGGTCGCGGCGCCTCGCGCCGCGCGCCCGGCCGGCGCCGGTCGCCTCGCCTCTCTCTCCTCGCCTCCCCCGCCTTTCTTTCCACCGGCCCCTCTCTCCCCTTCTCCCCGCCCCTATCACGTTGAGTCGTACCTCTATACCTACCGTCCACATCACGGTTCGCCGCTCGCCATCACCCTCACCTCACCCCCACCTCAAGATCGATCCATTGAAGAAAGTGCCATTTCATACGATAGTCAGTCAATGGTGCAGATGAGCACGTCGATTACCCAGTCAGGCGTCAGGGTGTGATGGGTTGTGCATCCATGTACCCTCTAGTCTATTCTGTACGGTGAGGTGCCATCATAGCCCTCTGTCCTCCCATCGCGAATCGAAAGCGGCTCATCATACGCACGTGCAGGACACAATGTGAGTGGTCATCCATACGCTATTGCTGTATCTCTATGGTTGTAGGTGCGCTTGCTATAGGGGCCGCGAGTTTCTTCTCGATTGGGTTTAGATGTTAGGCTCATATACTCGCAGTCACTCATGGTTTGATGTTGCCAGTCATACCGTAACGCTAGCCACCCATAGGTGAGCCCATTGTCATCATTAAGCCGTATGGTTTTCCCCTATGGGTGATATCTTCTTGGTGCATTGCATATCCTCGATCACACCTCCGTGAGTGCAATCTATACCCCCAGTCACGCGGTGGTAGAGTGCATCATACGTTAGTGCGACCATGGGTTGAGTGCAGTCATAGCCCAGTCTATTGCGAACATCGGCTGAGGTGCGCAGGTGCCTATAACCCTCTTCATGCTCTCCACCCTTTACTGCGCGTGAGATGGCATCATGACCAGGTCACTCCCAGAGCATGGTGCAGTGCCCTCATCACGCTCGCACGCGTTCGTACCATTGGTGCTGAGTGCCCGACACTCTATTACCGTCACCTAGTGGCTGGAGTGCATCATAGACGCGCAGGTCCGCGACCATCTGCTGAAGTCGCCATCAATCACTTCTTCATGTTCTGACCATGGGTGAGGTGGCACCTACCATCATTCTCACAGTCACCAGATAGCTGGCTGCGAAGTCCATCAGGCCCAGCAGCATGCACCATCTATGCTGACGTGCATCCTCCACCCAGTCACCGGCGATTTATGTTCGCTCGTGGCCAATCATATCCCCCACGTCGCGGACTCTAGTGGTAGGTTCCAGCGCTATCGAGTACTAGGTCCCACCATTGGTGAGTGCCCTTCGCACTCCAGTCACCAGTGGTGAGGCGTGCATGCATACCCTATGCACCACGGCTGCCGTGGCATCCATAGTACCCAGTTCCTTACTACAGTGATGTAGTATGCATTGCACTGTACGCATGCTCACCCATGAGATGCATCAAGTGGATTCCCTACGCCCCCTCCACATGCGCTGCGAGTCGCATCGACTCCCGTCTACTCATTCGGTGGTAGTCGCAGTCATAGTCCTCAGGTTTGCAGCTCATTAGTGAGTGCATCATATCTCTCCGAGTCATTGCATTTGCGGTGACGTCGCCTATACATTACCGTATGCAGCCATAGTGCAGTGCATGTGCCGTTACCCAGTCACCACGGTGTTGTTGGTGTGCATCATACCCTAGAATATCCACCAGGTGAGTGCCAACTCATACCCCAGTCCAGCTATACGTGGAGTCCATCATAGCCTTTTAGTGACCCAGTGGTCGAGGTGTGCTCATTTCATACGCTCTAGGTCACCTCTATTATTGATTTGTGCCAATCATGACCGCCTCAGCGTCTTATCCGGAGGGCGAGTCGCACGATGCGCATCTATTGACAACCAGCTCCCCCCATGGTCACCGCATCAGGGGGGAGTAGTCGCGAGCCTCGTATCCCTGAGCTGCGACGCCACTGAGGTTGATGGGGGTGGGTCACGTCAGTCTCCCAGGATCATCATCTACTCATCCGGCGTGGAGAATTGAACAGAGAAGTCAGTACGAGTGTTCGTTCCGGCAGGGTCGAGACCATGGGAAGTGCTCATGTCCGATTCTACCTTCCCAGTTCCACCAGTAGTTGGGGATTTGCCTGCCGATTACTAAGTATACGCCGCAGGCGCTCGGACCAGTGGTGAGGGTGCCATGGATTCACGTAGCGGGCTTCAGTTTTGGGGGTGGGCAGCGGTCTACGGGTGCGGAGTGCATCGATAGCCCGAGCCGCACTTTACCACCCAGACGGTGTGAGCCTGTTGCAGCCTCATAACCCCAGTCACCCGAACTGGTGTGAGGTTGCAGGGTTCTTACTGATGCTCCTCGAGTTTTGTGCAGCGGGCCCACTGAGTGAGTGGCATCATACCCGCGGCAGTCCACCCATCGGTTTGAGATATGCAACTGAGTTGGAGGCGCGTCGTGTTTTATTAGGAGTGTATGTTACACCCTGATGTTTTTATAACGCGATGTTTTTCCTGGATTGATCCCCTCAGGCTTCTACCGGCCACGCCCGAAAGCGATAAGGACCCTACCGCTCACCCCCATCGATTAGAACATCGCGCTCCGACCGCTCGACTTGCCGGGGGGCCGTATGTTTTGTTGGGCGAGTGGAGATTGCCGACTGATCCGGTGAGTAATCACTCCTGCTATCGAATGTTGAGTTTAATGCACGTGACTTCGTACTGGAACGGGACTCGAGTCATGTAACCGGTGGCATCCTCTGTACTCGTGGATAAGCGGATCGCCAACCAGGGCAAGTATATGTCGTATTTCGTACGTTAAATTGCGGGTCGGTGTCTGACGGGGGGACTGTGCGTCTGTTCGAATTATTTTTTTGTGGGGCGGGGGTGCCCCGGTCTTCTGACGCCACCAGCGGAGGCCATGGTCTGTTGCAACGCACCGGAAGTAGGCGGACGGCGAGAAACGGGAGGTGCGACGAGGTCGATGCTGGCCGCGGCGGCAGCAGGGCACAGCAGGTGCGCCACCGCGGGCGGGACCACGCGAGCGGAAAATCCGTCGGATCCGCAGAACGGGACGGCTGATGGCTGCCCACGCGGTCGCGCCTACATCCATGCTCGGCGCCGGTTCTGATTACCAGCGGGCAGAGCGGCCAGGGTGCCAGGACGCTCACTATCCGTGCAACGCGATCGTTGGCTAAGGCGGCACCGGCAGCTGCTCGAGGATGGTGACGATCCGGCAACCTGCCCATAAATGGCGTGGGCATGGCCACGCGACCGAGTCCTCACGCTGACGTGGTGTTCAGGCGCCTCGCACCGGCCGCAGGCCGCGCCACCCCGGCTGCTGCTGCAGCCACAAACGCGGCTGGAGGCGTGGAGCAGTGGCGCATCGCGAAAGCAGTCGCAGAGGTCGAACGTTGTGGTTCGGGTTTCTCGCTAGGTGACATCCCGCGTGTGCTTCAAGGTCTCTCTATCACAATCCTTCGCGCCTGAACGGTATAAACAGTAGAGTGGCCGCGCCCGATCCTTCCGAGTAATCGCGGAATCGTGACTGTCTTATGGAGGCAGCGCAGTTTTGAGCCTTCTTATATTCGCTTGAGGTGCGCTACATGTGATGGTCAGAGTGCAGTGGCTACTCACCACGTATGTACCATGCAGACATATACTGAGTAGTGATTATATTAATAATCAGTATATACCTTATCACTATCTATACACTATGTTCCATCGCCAGTAGCTATATATGACTTATATGCGGAGGCCGAAAGAATGCGCATGGCTCAAGAAAGTAGGAATGATGAAACTACTTACTAACGACTCGTGTGATTGAATGATGTGAATCTTGAACGAGCCCGGCCCTTGAAGTTAGATCAAATACCGCGTATCACGAGTGCGGAATACGCCCATCTGGTTTGAATGTATACGTGAAGTATTACTCCGTGTCATTCGGGTGTTAACAAGGATAGCTGTCGGTGATAATAGTGACGCGTTTGGTGATCATATTTAGCTGCGTGCTATTGGAATGCGACGGGGTGGCCGCCAGGTCGGAAAGCCAGCAAGCTAGAAGCGAGCAGAGCACGAGGTCTCCATGAGTTCGCCCAAAATAACCGCGCACGGGAGTCAACGTATGGTGTGAGCAGCACCGCCAAACTGTCACGTACTCAATATCGGAGATCGACCGCGCGCTGGTTGCCGATCTGGATCATGACTAACAGGCGCCCGCGCCACCAGACTGGCTGGCGGCGGCTAGGGTGGCCCCTAGGTACACTCCGGGGCGTCGGAGGATGGGTGGTCGACCGACGGAATTGTCTCCGTCAGCGAGATAAGTAAGCGATCACGCGATCTCATTTGAGTGCATAGGATGATGGAGAAGTTGAGGTTAGGAGCTCTTTGAGTCTGACCGCTTGAGGACGGCGGGGACCCACGGCAATCGCTGGTGGCACTCAGTAGTAAGATACGTAGAACAGAAGCGATTACCTGCTGTGCGAGCAGAATTTGTTATAGATGCTTGGTTTCAGACGGAATGCGTTGCAGTCTCCTCTGTCAGGGAGCGTTTCACTATACTATGCGAACAGTAATTTTGTATATTTCTTTAATTGAAGAATCCGTGTGGTAGTAGACACACTATTTAATGATATTTTACAGTTTTGTTAGCAAGTGAATATGTCACCTGTTTGGAAACGTATTAGGAAGTCAAACTGTACCAGGCAAGTGGAGTCTTGATTTATAAAGTAGTGGATGCAAAGTGTCATAATTATCCAATGAGGACTATCTATGTTTCTTTCTAATGATGAAGCACGATGTGAGAATAGGGCCAGAACAGATATGTGCAATAAGTGATTGGTATATCTCATTTAAATGTATCTGGGTGTATGGCCGACGCGGTTTGCGGCGGCTATTGCGTGTGCACTCAGTGTTGTGGTAACATTGCAGTTACTCTCAGGATTAATCGTATAGAACCGAGGTTGGGTATAAAGTAATTACTACTATTCCTCCTACCCGTCAACGGGCGGAATGCTTTTCCTTCTGGGTTGGGAGGTAGGTGGGCGGCGGGAGGCGCATGCGAATTCATAGTGGATGGTAATATTCGATGCGCGCTGTGTGCTGTGTTGGAGGGGGGCGGCCGTGCGTGTGTTCGATGCAGTGCGCGATGGATGTACTGGGTTGTGTGCATGTGTGTGTGTGTGTGTGTGTGCGCGCTTGCGTACATGGTGTTTAATTCAGTGTGAGTAATACTTAGTTAGGCTCGATCGTCACAGATCAGATTTCAGGGATGAATAAGATCCACCGGTGATAATGTAAAAGACATTTCGCCACGCTGCTGGAGACTGCACAAGAAATGTCATTATATATGTCATCTTATATCTATTACTATTATGTATGCGTATATATACATTATAATCTTCGCCGCATAAGTATTCGTTATGTCACAGCATCGTGATATATTGGTTGTAAATACGGGTCTCCTGATTCATCCGCGTGGAGTCAAGTATGTGTGAGAGCGAAACTGGCAGCTGTCCATAGACTGGAGGCGTCCGACGGGTGCGAGTGAGTTGATTAATCATCGACCACACAGATGGCGCATGCTTCATCGTGATGGTGCACAACGAAATGTCTCTCGGTCAGTGGGATACCTATACACGGGCTTCAGTAGGCGTCCTGCTGTCCAACCGTGCGTGCCTGCCGGACGTAACCCCTGGTTACGGATCCGGTATGATCCACTCCGAGGTATTACCTTAGTTAGTACGGCCTGGTGTCACAGATCAAGATTCAGGCGGATTGCATATAAGATGCAACCGGTGATCATTAAATTAAAGAGATCATTTCGCACACGCTGCGGAGGAGACTGCACAAACGAAATGGTCATTTATATAGCTGCGTCATCGTTAGGTATGCTAGTGTACTAAATTATGGTATGGCGTGTATTATATTATATGACATTTATAAGGATTACGTCTCGCCACATAAGTATTAGCAGGAGGTAATATTATTATACCTGCTAATTAGGTATTAGCAGGAGGTAATAACAGCTAGCCTGGTTAGTTATGTCACACCATCGTGATATATATGACGTTGCACAAAGAACGGGTAATTTCGCTAACACTGAAGTCTGTATATGAGAATTTCTAACGTGGGCATGTGTAGAGGATAAACCGTCTGCATGTAATCAGGTTAATTGATTGGTTTAGGGCCATTTATACGTCGGAAAGTGTAAAGCGTTCGTTCTTTCAACCAGATATCTGAGACGGAGAGAGAGAGAGGGGGGAGAGCAAGGAACGAGAGGAGGAGGGAGAGAGACGGAACTCTCTATAATTATATAAATAGTATAATAATAACCAGTATCAAGCCAGTACAAAATACTGAGCATGTGTTTAGCGAGTATGATATAAATTTATGGCAAATACAAAAATTAAGAAACGTGGGGGGAAAATTTCTCCCCAACGGGGAATTGAACCCCGGTCTCCCGCGTGACAGGCGGGGATACTAACCACTATACTATTGAGGATTAGATAAAGTCTGACGAAGAATCATGCCCCTTAGAGTATTTCATGGAATGTTCTTATGAATGACACTAATATGAATGATACTTTTTTCTTTATTACAATAAATTAAATAAGCTTTTTATCTATCATTATTTTTTTCGATTTCTTGAATTACGGAACAATAGTAAGTAATAACTAATGAGTATATCCTCAGCGAGACCCATAAATTGTAGATGATACTTCTGAAAACACTGCCGCGTTTTACGCATGTGTCCGTAGAAATGGTGAGGTAGAGCATATTATTTTTGTGATTACCTTTACCTTTTTCTGTGGGGTCTGTTCGGTTCTTGCCGGTGAGTAATGTGTAAGCGTAGACGAAAGTATGTATATATATATATATATAAATGTATATGCTTCTTTTGAATTCCCGCAGTGTTGATCTTTCATTATGATCAATGTCAGGCTTGGCTCTACACACTGTACAGTGCCGTGCACTGACACTACAGAGTACAGTCTACACACGGTACACAGCTACAGTAGGCACCGCCGGTGTAGCCCCTTCCCTACACTACACAGTATCAGAATCTGAGAATAATATTAGAATGCTTACACAGTGTGGCAGGCAACGTTGTAGTTCGTGGCACAATGAAAAATTACCCTGGGCTGCATCATAAACTTAATTTATATTCTTTAGCCAGCCAGCTAGAAATCCACATTTAAATCCCTATATTCTATAACTAACATGACCAAATTGACACTGATAGGGTTTATGTGTCCCTGAGTACTGCCGGACCATACCCTGGGTGGGTATGGTCCGGTATACCGGAACGTACCCTGGTAACTGTTTCAGTTTGGTATATTCCGGACCGTACCCCGCCTACTCCACAGGAAGTGTAACAGTTGTCCCCCTCCTGCAGGGTACGGTTGGGAGTAGGCGGGGTACGGTCTGGCAGTACCCAGGGAGACATAGGCCCTATCAGCCAAAATGACCCCAACGCAAAACTATAGCACGACCGAAACACACATTCATATTTGAATTGAAACGATTGTAAACACGTACCCTGCATTTTTTTCAGGGAGGGGTGGGCAGTCTTCCACTGCCATTGCATGGGTTAGTGTTGAGCTATTGAATAGTAGCTGTGAGGAGAAGGTAAATAAACTGCTTATAGCTTAGTGATCACATTATCATTATGATTGAAACGCAACAAAATATACAATCGTTACTACATGTAATACATTTGGCAAGTAATTGAACACAATAATTAATTTCAATTGCTGCCTGCCAAGACACTATTCACCATTACCTGGAAAATAGGAGCACCAACATGGATATGTGTGTTTTGGTTGTGCGATCGTTTGCATTCTGGCATTCTGGCATTCCATACTGGCTCTCCCTCTCTCTGTCTCTCTGTCTCCCCCCCCCAGCATTCTATAGTAAATTGTAAGACTGAAACTTGCTCCTGTCTGCAGTGTTGAGCTATTCGACATTGTATTCCATCTTGAACTGTAAAGAGTAATCATGACGAGGTTACTGTAATATAGATTATACAATCTCTGATTATCACAATGTTTTGATAAGGTTATCAGCTTTAATATCAGGTTATGAAGTTACTATTGATATATTGCCTAATGTTTATCTTCTTTCGTCATTTGCGCCAATTAGTTTACATTACGTAATGTGTTATGTTATTATTAATCAGACGTATTTGCATGAGCAGCATTAATTAGTTGAATTTAATTGACTCGTTACGTTTGCCGTGGCTTTTACCATACATAACATTCTGTTTCTGAAATCTGAATGAGCCATCGTTGCCATCTGTAGCATAACTGAAGACCATGTCCCACTCGCCAGAATCTAGTGACAGCCCACAGTTGCCTGAAGGCTGGGACAAGCGAGTGAGCAGGAAGACTGGCCAGGCCTACTACATCAACACATACACAAAGGAGAGCCAGTGGGAGCTGCCGACAGAACCAGCGGAAATGGCTTCCAGGGGGACCGATCAAGTGAGTTCTAGCACATTCTATTACAGGTTGCATCATTTCTGAGTAATCGTTTACCTAGCGATGGTAAGGCCAGAAATTACTGACTAGTAATTGCTTGGCCTCTTTTCTGACTGCTACAGACGAACAAGGAGCTTACTGTGATCATAGGTATCCTACAATATTATATTAGATAATGTATTACAGAGGGCCCCGCTTTATCGGGACTGGTCGGGAATCATGAAGTTGGTGCGGCTAAGTGGTAGTCCCGATTGAGTGTGGAACATGTTTATAGTTTTCACGTGCATGCCTATTTGTACCGTGTGGAACCAACTCTACACAACGTGACATGCCGAAAATGTGGTATGTATGTATTGCCGTGGTATGTGAAATGCAGAGAATTGTCAGTTTGCTTTTCAAGTTTAGGATTGTTTTGCAACGTTTGTGCTCAAAGAAAGAAGTGTATTCAGCAGAAAAGGCCCCCATTTAATCCAGGACCTGTCTCCTTACTCAACTTGCATAAGGATTATTTTTCAATGGTCACCATGTCGTTTAAAGTTGCAAAACCTTGCAGCTAAATGCATATATATATACCTACTGTGAGCTTGCATATGTTGCAAAAATTCACTAGTATCACTACAACTCATTTTTATTGCTACTTTCATAACATTTCTTCTCAAAATCTAAACGAAATACTTCTCTTACGAAAGTAGCACCACAGTGATGTTTACACATCCGGGACACAGCGGATCGATCTACTTGATCATGATTCATTAACAGTTCCTTTCTATGATAAAACAAGTTATTTATTATTCGATGTTTATTCAGTACAAAATTGTGAAATTTGTTTAAATCATATCGTTATAATATATATATTACTTATGCAATCGGGAAACAAATATAGTGTTTTTGTTCCAGGAACTATTTGCGCTAGCGTAGGGCTACTGTTAGCTGTGTAACATTACCGCGTCGGACGCGATTTTGAAAATCCCAATGTTTGTAGCACTTCTCTGGCTTAATAATAGAGAACATTTCGTGATGTTTGCACACTGCAAGTATGCTCACAGTAGGTCTATATAGGCTTTTTGTTGTGAGGTTTATCTATTTTAAGCAGCATGTCAGTTTATCCGAGACAAGATCAGTTAGAGATTACTGTATTATAAAAATATCTGCAGCTGGTGATTTCTCTTTAGTTGAAGTTGAGTTGCTAACAGGAACTATCCCCACCTAATTACATATTCTATTCTAGGTGCAGTGCAGCCACCTATTGGTGAAGCATCGTGATTCACGCAGGCCTTCTTCTTGGAGAGAGGAGAATATCACCCGGACCAAAGAAGAAGCCCTAGAGATTCTAATGGGATTTAGGTATACAAGAGGGTGGCGCAGCAGTGAAGGGACATGCCTGACACACATGCACACTATAAATTAAACTGGAATGTGTTGCAATCTTTTATATTGTGGATTAATTACATAATTTACTATAAACTAAAATAGAGCCCGCTGTGGAGAATGCATATTATGTGTTTGTTAGCTCAGCTGACGAAGTCGGATGTAGCTTGTAGAATCGCATGAATGTGCGTCCGTCCGTCCATGCGTCAACAGTTACGGCACAAATCTTAACCGCGCGACGTGCGATCTTGATATTTGGGACGTCGGGGGGGATCGCGAAAGGGACTCGGGATGTCGAATTTGGGGGGTGAAAAGTCAAGATGTGTCAATGCAATGGAGGGGGAACATTTCCCCCTTAATTTAAGGTATATAATTAGAGGAATAGGAGGAAATGCGGAATTGCGGCACAAATCTCAACGGCTCGACCTACGCTTTTAATATTCGATGTATAGTGTGTGATGGGGAGGAAACCCATCACCAGCGCGAAATTGTAGGTCACAGGTCAAAGGGCAGTGCAGTGGGGAAAGGTCAGATATCAGACATTTTCTGAGGACATCCATGGTCTAGACGGACCGAGTGCAAAACATTTTTTGTTTCAGCACTGACCTAGTCTCATTTTTATCACTTTATTGAAAGGACCGTGAAATCTACTTTCCGCTGACGATGGCGAAGAGGAAAGTGTCTGATAACCTTTTGACCATCAAGAGGAGGGTTAACACATGGATTTGTTGACTGTTAACAAAGGATTGGACTGCTTTTGGCTATAGAGCCCCCTCCCTCCACCCTCCCCTGCACCCCACCCTCTCCCCACACTACGCTCATCAGCTCGACCGCATATCCATGATAACGTTAATATAGCGAAGTCATTAAAGTTACACCGCTATATCTTTATTACTGTACTAGCCAGTATAGCAAAGCCTATCAACGCGGTGGCGGGAGGGCGCGACCATTGATTCGGTTGCCAGTGAGTTATCAGAAGAATACCGCGGCTACAGTACACGTCAGTTGAGCGCTGTCGCTCTACGGCACTTGTTGGTTGTATTTTCTCCGTGATAAGCATACTGGAAAGAATGGCACGATCAAACTGTCGCACACAGCTAAGCTTCATACGTCCGTGTGACCCAATCCTCTCACCCTCCGTTGTGCCCTGCTGGCCATGACCATGTGTTCCACTGGCAATGCTCCACAAATCATACCCTCCCCTTAATTGCGCATCGAATCGACGCCGCATTTATTCCCACGCAATGCTACAAAATCCTTCCAGCCTTTCTGCGTTGCTGGAGGATACCATAAGTTGTAGCAACGCCATGATCATGCTGCTGAAATGCTAACGATGCGTCGTCTTTTGAAGGCAGAAGGTCATTACCTTCGCTATCATTTAAACAACGTACATTTATTCGACCAATGCTACCAAATTCCTCCGGCTTTTCTGCGTTGCCATGACGATGCCCCGTCAGTTGCAGCAACGCCATTATAATACTGCTAAAATCACGTAATATTAAAAATTAATTAAATAATAATTAATTAATTAAATTAAAATTAAAATTAATTAGTAATTCCTAAAGTACTGTTGTCTCTCGCAGGCAGAAGATCGCCGCGGGCGACGAGGAGTTTGCCGCACTCGCGTCCAAGTTCAGCGACTGCAGCTCACGGCGAAGCGCGGCGGTGACGCCTCGGCGGTCGTTTCGGCTGCAGGGGCGCGCATGCAGAAGCCGTTCGAGGAAGCCTCGTTTGCGCTCAAGGTCGGCGAGCTGAGCGACATCGTGTCGACCGACTCCGGCGTGCACATCATCCTGAGGACGGCATGAGCGCGAGAAAAAAATAAAAAATGCCCGTATGAGCGTGCGACGTCGCTGCTTGTTTCGTTGAGCGCGACGCCTGTTGAGCATGCGATGTCCTCTTGTTCGTTTTGAGGCGCGACGCGTTTGAGGTCGGCAGAGCGTTGTATAAGAGCATGCGACATCCTCATTGTACATGGAACGTCGCGAGGCGAGCACATGAGGCGCGGTGCTTGTGTTGAGTGGTCTCTTCTCTTAGTTGGCTACCTTGGCATCATATTACCTCAGGAATTTCCATAATTTACGCATGCTGATAGTGGGGGTTACCGAAATTTCCCGATGATATAGCGCTATTGCTGTGGTAATGAACCTGGAAATTTACTTATCGCTTTTTTGCGAGGGAATCTCAGGTGTAACGAGTACGTACATATACATATTTAGGTGTTTATGTTGTGTAGCTCAACATAAGTTTATATATTAAATGTATGTGTGTGGGAACGGGCGTGTGTATATGCGTGAATGTGTATGTGCGTGTGTGTGTATGTGTATGTGTATGAGTGTGTGTATATGTGCCTGTGTGAGTGTGTGAGTGTGTGTATATGTGTGCATGTATGTGAGTGTGTGTATATGTGTATGTGTATGAGTGCTGCTGCTCATATTGCCTGTGTGATGTGGCTGTGATATGTGTGCGTGTCGTGCAGCTGTGTTGTATGCTGTGGCCATGTATGTGAGTGGTGTGTATATGCTTGAGTGCTGCTTGTATGTGTGTCGCGTGCGTGAAGTGTGTGAGTGTGGTGCTATATCTGTGCGTGTGCGATGTGTGTGAGTGTGTGTGGCGTGTTGTGAGTGTGTGGTGGTTCGTGTGAGTGTGTGGACTGTGTGCTGCCGTGTGCTGAGTGTGTGTGCCGTGTGTGAGTGTGTGGATGTGTGTGCGTGTGTGAGTGTGTGTGTATGTGTGCGTCGTGTGCATGTATGAGTGTATGTTGGTTGTACCTGCGTGTATGAGTGTGTTGTGTACGTGGCCGTGTGTGAGTGTACTACTGCGTGCGTGCCGTCGTGTGCAGTGTATAAATGCGTGCGTGTATTTTGCGTGTGTGTGTGTGTTGTGTGTGTGTGTGTCCGTGTGTGTGTGTGCGTGTGTGCGTGCGTGCTGGTGCGTGCGTGCCGTGCGCTGCGTGCGTGCGTGCGTTGCGTGCGTGTGGCCTGTGTGCTGTGTGGTATGGTGTGTGTCGTGTGTCGTGTGCGTGTGCGTCGCGGGCGTTGTGCTGTAATGGGGTGTCATAGTGTTTATTCGAATGTGTTACGGCTTCCAGCTGTAGTGAGAATCTGGCATACGATAACTAACGAAGTTCTCCCTTATAGAAAACTTTTGTTTATCATTTAGCTATATTTCGTCAACTGGTATATTCGATAGAAGTTCCAACGGTGGCGGTCAAGAAACTGATGAAGCGTGCACCTGTAATTACTGGCATTAATTTTACACTTAAATTCGGCCAAGCATCAGCTGTGAGTAAAGTTTATTGATTGAAGTTTCTCGATCTTGGTCCATGTTCCGAATGTACTCGTTAATATTTTGGTCTCTTTGCTAAACATTTTAGGCCTCCGTTACCTTTTTGGGAAAAAGAAATCGCGAACATAGCATTTGTGTGTGATGGCTTTGGCAACACGCTATTGCACAGAAACGTATGTGTGAACAACATAACTTGCGAGTAGTGGCGGTAATTTAAATGTTCACAGAGTTGAATGTCACAAAGATTTCAACAATGTTTAGAAAATCTGCAGCTTTGCACAGTCAAATAATAAACGATGGTCAGTAGATCCTTTATGCTCGTCGTGTTCTTGAGAATTATTGTTGGCGTGTGTTCTTGAATTATTTATGTTTCCTTTACCCAAATTTAAATGGTCCGTGACCCCTTTCAATATGTAACGCTATTGTTGCCATCATTTTCTATAACGGCTTTATAGTAATCCGGAAACTGAACTAACCGTCGTAACCGTACCCGTAAATACTGCATACGATAATAATAGAACATATAATACGCAGCGCGTCTCCTTCACGCTCATGGCATATGTGCTGTTTGGCCGCAAGCCGCTGCTGGCTCTGCGTGCATACCTGGCCTACATCGCGTACCACTCATATGTTATAGAGACAATAACACAGGAAATTTCGACAACTAGCGACTTTGATACGCTCTTATGATTTAACACTTCATATAGACGTGGTAAAGTCTTCGCACAATAACAAGGATCTATTATGTACAAGTTAGATAAATTCATACCGCAATGGAAAAAGCTAATCGGACTTTACAAAGCCCCGTGTGATGCGCTTCATATAGCCGGTCAGTCTTACAATCACTCTTTCCTGCGTTTGCGCATAGAAATCATATAGCGATAACTGTCTAATCTAAGTCTATGCTATAGTTATGTTCTATGGTTGGGACACCACTATAGTACGATGTGAATAGTACTGGTTATCAGTGTAGCAAACGGATCCTAGTGTGACGTAATCTATGGTCGGCTCAGTTCCGAGTCTAATCTGTATTAAGTAGCCGTTCCATAGTCTCGTAACGGGAATCATGTATATGATGTAATACCAAATTACTATAATGCCATACATATAATACGTCCTGTAATCTTAAGGCAATTCACTCTTTCGATTTAACAACTAATCCGTCAGACGATTGGGTGCGGTTCATACTATGGCCTTGATAACCGCTGGTTTGGCACAGTTAGCTGGCCCTTAACTATCCCTTGATTGCGCGTTCTGGCACATTCTGTCCTCACTTAAAATTTTAGGCCTTACGACTAAAAATTAAAGATAACTTCGGTAATCGCCGGGAATTTAGGGCCAACGTATCAGCATGAATATAGATCATCCTCCGGATAGTGTCGTATTGCCGTATCAAGACGACCATGACAGCACCAAACAACATACGTCGTGCATTATTAGCTATCCCCAACCCTTAACCCGGCCAAAGTTCTCCACTCTCAATTCTATCGCTCTCTCAATTTACAATTGCGCACTTGGAATCGCAGTCGCGTTGTCGTAGTGACGACCGCCCTGAATCGTCACGTAATGTGCTGCTCGTTTGCCTGGGTTATCACTTCAGCTTCCCTATCCCCCTTCATTATGTTGGTTACTCAGCTGTAACTAGACTGTCTCCTGGTCTTATGATGATAATCTTCATTAGCTGCGGAGTAGCTCGTTTGAGATATGCCGCCGTTGTAAGTATGCTTGGTTGGAATCCTCACCGCTCGGGAACTGGCGGATCTGGATCGGCTGTCGCCTATGGCAACTCCGCTAACGACGCCAGGTCCGGCATCCTAGTGCAGAGGTGAGAACGATTACAGATCGTTAATAAAATTATAATAGATTGTGACTATTAGATAATATAATTATGAAGAACGTCGACTAGATCATGTTTGAGAGACCTGTAGCCATAAGAAATGACCAATTTATTTAAATGCCAAGAATACAGCGCCTGATGGAGTGGATGGATGGATCGGAGGGGACGCACGCACGTAGCGACGCACAGACATGACAGACGGACGGACGGACGAAGCGGACGATGAAGCGGACGGACGGACGACGGACGGACGGACGGACGGACGGAGGACGACGGACGGAGCGGACGACGACGGGACGGACGGACGGACGGACGGACGGACGACGGACGGACGGACGGACGGACGGACGACGAGCGGACGGAACGGACGAAGGATGGACCGGTATCGGACGACGACGCCAACGCACGCGCGCAACACAAACGCACGCCACACGCACATAGATAGGTAGAGCGAGAGAGAGAGAGAGAGAGAGAGAAAGAGAGATGAGAGAGAGAGAGAGAGAGAGAGAGATAGAGAGAGAGAGAGAAGAGAAGAGAGATAGAGAGAGAGAGAGAGAGAGAGCAGAGCAGAGAGAGAGAGAGAGACGATGAGAGCAGCAGAGAGAACCAGAGGACACAATAGGGGCTACGACCGGAGAGAGAGAGAGATAGAGAGCGAGAAGAGAGTAGAACAGGAAGAGCTATGAGAGAGAGAGAGAGAGAGAGTAGACGAGACGAAGAAGAGAAGTAGAGAAAGTAGATAGAGGGAACAGAGAGACATAGAGAGAGAAAGAGCGGATTTGCA
>NW_014577952.1:47250-55179 GCF_000485595.1 Priapulus caudatus
CAAGATCTGTAAAGAAGTAATCATGACGGAGGTTACTGTATAAGATTAAGTTATACAATCCCTGCGCGATTATCACAATGTTTTGAATAAGGTATCAGCTATTAATATTCAGGTATGAAGTTACTAGATATATGCCTAATGTTTATCCTTCTTCGGCATTTGCGCCGAATTATTACATTACGGTAATTGTGTTATATTATTATTAAATCAGGACGTATTTGCATGACAGCATAAATTAGTTGAATTTTAATTGACTCGTTACGTTTGCCGGTGGCTTTTACCGAATTATCATAGCATTCTGTTCTGAAACATCTGAATCCGGAGCGCATTCGTTGCATCTGTGAGGCCATAACTGAAGACCATTGTCCCACTCGCCAGAATCTAGTGACGCCCACAGTTGCCTGAAGTCTGGACAAGCCGAGGTGAGCAGAAACTGGCCAGGCCTACTACAGTCAAGCACATATCAAAAGGAGAGGCCAAGCTGGGAGCTGCGACAGTAACCAGCGAAATGCTTCCCAGGGGACCGTTGCCGTCAAGGTGAGTTCTAGCACATCTATACTAGGTTCAGATCATTCTGAGTAATCGTTACTTAGCGATGGTAAGGCCATAAATTAGACTAGTAATGTGCTTGGCCTCTTTTCGGCGACTGCTACAGACGACAAAGGACTTACTGTGAGTCATAGGTATCCTACACATATTATATTAAGAAGATTGTATACAGAGGGCCCCGCTTTTCGGGAACTGGTGTTGGGAATCAAATGAATTGGTGCGGCTAAGTGGTAGTCCCCGAGTTGTATGTGGAAGCATGTTTATAGGTTTTCAACGTGCATTGCCTATTTGTATCGTGTGGAACGCAACTTACAGCAACAGTGGCACTGTGAAATGCCTGAGAATTGTGCAGTTGCTTTTCAAGTTTAGGAATTGTTCTGCACACGTATCGTGCCTCACAGAAATTGTATTCAGGGCAGAAAAGGGCCCCCATATTAACACCGGGTCTCCTTACTCACTGCACTAAGGAATTATTTTTCCAATGACGATGTCGTTAAAGTTGCCGAGAAACCTCGCATAAATGCATATATTTATACTTAGCTGTGAAGCGCTTGCATATGTTGCAAACATCACTCAACTCATTTTTATTGGCTACCCTTTCATAACATTTGCTTCTGCTAAAAGTCTAAATGACATTAACTTCTCATAATGGTAGGGGCTAATGAGCGATTTTTATCGGCCCGAATCGACGCCGAAGTTTTGAAATCGCTCGAAAAGATCGCCCGGTGTGCCGTGGTGAGGTGTTTGTTTTTTCTTGTGCGGATTCACAGTCGACGCCGATTTAATGCGGCCGATCCGAATCGCTCCGTATCCAAAAATTTAGATATTTTGTCGGCGGTGAATTATTTACGCGCGGGGCGATTATTATCGCTCGGTGTGCCGTGACCGGCCCTGGCGCGTATTTTGTCGCCGAAGTCGATTTTTCTATACCAATCGGACGTGTTGTTGATATCATGTGACTGTTAAATTGTTCTGTCGAGTGGCGTACGCGTACGCTCTCAAATTCGCTAACGTCACGTGTCCGCCCTTCGTGATCGGGCGATAAAAATCGCGTACGTGTGCCCCTTCGTGATCGAGAGCCGATTGAAATTCGGCTGGCAATTTTAATCGCCGCGATCGGCGATAAAAATCGCGCTCGTGTGGCCCCTAGCATTACGAAAGTAGCAGCCACAGTGCATGTTACACATCCGGGACAACAGCGATCGATGCTACTTGATGAATGATTCTATTAACAGTTCCTTTCTATGATAAAACAAGTTATTTATTATTCGATGTTTATTCAGTAACAAAATTGTGAAATTTGTTTTAAATCATATCGTTATAATATATATATATTACTTATGCAATCGGGAAACAAATATAGTGTTTTTGTTCCAGGAACTATTTGCGCTAGCGTAGGGCTACTGTGTAGCTGTGTAACATTACCGGTGCGTCGGAGCGGATTTTGAAAATCCGAAATGTTTGTAGCAGCTTCTCTGGCTTAATAATAGAGAACATTTCGTGATGTTTGCACACTGCAAGTATGCTCACAGTAGGTCTATATAGGCTTTTTGTTGTGAGGTTTATCTATTTTAAGCACGCATGTCAGTTTATCCGAGACAAGATGCAGTTAGAGATTACCTGTATTATAAAAATATCTGCAGCTGGTGATTTCTCTTTAGTTGAAGTTGAGTTGCTAACAAGGAACTATCCCACCTAATTACATATTCTATTCTAGGTGCAGTGCAGGCCACCCTATTGGTGAAGCATCGTGATTCAGCGGCAGGCCTTCTTCTTGAAGAAGAGGAGATATCCCGACCCGGACCGAAAACGAAAGAAGCCCTAGAGATTCTAATGGGATTTATGGTATACAAGAGGGTGGCGCAGCAGTGAAGGGACATGCCTGACACACATGCACACCTATAAATTAAACTGGAATGTGTTGAAATCTTTTATATTGTGGATTTATTATACATTAATTACATATAAACTAAAATAGAGCCGCGCTGTGGAGAATGCATATTGTTTTGTTAGCTCAGCCTGACGAAGTGGATGTAGGCTTGTAGAATCGCATGAATGTGGTCGCGTCCCGTCCATGCGTCAACAGTTACGGCACAAATCTTAACCGCGCGACCTGCGATCTTGATATTTGGGACAGTCGGGGGGATCGCGAAAGGGACTCGGATGTCGAATTTGGGGGTCAAAAGTCAAGAATGTGTCAATGCAGATGGAGGGGAACATTTCCCGCCTTAATTTAAGGGTATATAATTAGAGAATAGAGGAAATGCGGAATTGCGGCACCAAATCTCCACACGGCTCGACCTACGCTTTTAATTATTCGATGTATAGTGTGATGGGGAGGAAACCCATCACCCAGCGCGAAATTGGGTCACAGGTCAAAGGGCAGTGGGGAAAGGTCAGAATATCAGACATTTTCTGAGGACCATCCATGGTCTAAGCGGACCGCGAGTGCAAAACTTTTTTGTTTCAGCACTGACCTAGTCTACATTTTTAATCACTTGATTGAAAGGACCGTGAAATCTACTTTCCGCTGACAGTGCGAAGAGGAAGTGTCTGATAACCTTTTGACCATCAAGAGGAGGGTTAACATGGATTTGTTGACTGTTAACAAAGGATTGGACTGCTTTTGGCTATAGAGCCCCCCCTCCACCCTCCCCCTAGACCCCACCCTCTCCCCACCACTAGCGCTCACCGCTCGACCGCATATCCATGATAACGTTAATATAGCGAAGTCATAAAGTTACAGACTATATCTTTATTACTGGTACTAGCCAGTATAGCAAAGCCTATCAACGCGGTGGCGGGAGGGCGCACCATTGATTCGGTTGCCAGTGAGTTATCAGAAGAATACCGCGGCTACAGTACCACGCGTGTTGAGCGCTGTCGCTCTACGGCACTTGTTTGGTTGTATTTTTCTCGCGTGATAAGCATACTGGAAAGGAATGGGCAGCGATCAAACTTGTCGCACACAGCTAAGCTTCATACGTCCGTGTGACCCAATCCTCTCACCTCTCGTTGTTGCCCTGCTGGCCATGACCATGTGTTCCACTGGCAATGCTCCACAATCATACCCTCCCTTATTCCTGAAACGACGCCCATTTATTCCACCAATGCTACCAAAATCCTCCAGCCTTTCTGCGTTGCTGGAGGATACCATAAGTTGTAGCAACGCCATGATCAATGCTGGGCTGAAATGCTAACGATGCGTCGTCTTTTGAAGGCAGCAAGTCAAACCTTCGCGTATCAATTTAAAACAACGTACATTTATTCGACCAATGCTACCAACAATTCCTCCGGCTTTTCTGCGGTTGGCGCAGTGACGATGCCGGCCAGTCAGTTGCAGCAACGCATTATAATATTGCTAAAATCACGTAATATTAAATTAACTTAATTAATAATAATTTTATTAATTAAATTAAAATTAAAATTAATTAGTAATTCCTAAAGTACTGTTGTCTCTCGCAGGGCAGAAGAGTCGCGCGCGGGCCGACGAGGAGTGTCCGGCACTCGCGTCCAAGTTCGGCGACTCGGCAAGCTCAGGCGAAAGCAGCGGCGGTGACGCTCGGCGGCGTTCGGCCCAGGCGGCGCCATGCCAGAAAGCCGTGTCGAGAAGCCTCGTTTGGCCGCTCAAGGTCCGGCGAGCTAGCGACATCGTGTCGACCGAGCCTCCGGCGCTGCACATCATCCTGAGGACGGTCAGTAAGCGGCGACGAATAAAAAATGAAAACAGCCGTATGAGCGTGCGACGTCCTCTTGTTTCGTTTGAGCGCGACGCCGTATGAGCATGCGATGTCCTCTTGTTTCGTTTGAGCGCGACGCCGTTTGAGCGCGACGTTTGTATGAGCATGCGACATCCTCTTGTACATTGAGTCGCGAGGGAGACATGAGGCGGTGCTTGTGTTAGTGGTCTCTTCCTTAGTTGCTACCTGGCATCATATTACCTCAGGGAATTTCATAATTTACGCATGCCGATGTGGGGGTTATGAAATTCCCGATGATTATAGCCTATTGCTGTGGTAATGAACCTGGAAATTTACTTATCGCTTTTATTTGCGAGGGAATTCGTGTAAGAGTACGTACATATTACATATTAGGTGTTTATGTTGTGTAAAGGCTCACACATAAGCTTTAAATATATTAATTATGTGTGTGGAAACGCGGGTCGTGTAGTATATTGCGTGAATGTGTATGTGGCGTCGTGTGTGATGGTATGTCGTATGAGTGTGTGTGTAGTATGCTGCCTGTGTGAGTGTGCTGATGTCGTGTGTATATGTTGCATGTATGTGAGTGTGTGTATAACTGTGTACTGTGCTATGAGTGCTCGTGTCATACTGTGCCTGTGTGAGTGTGTGATATATGTGTGCGTGCGCTGCACGTCGCTGGTGCTAATGTGCTCGGCATGTATCGTGAGTGTGTGTATATGTTGAGTGTGTCTCTGTATGTGTGTCGCGTGGTGTGAGGTGTAGTGTGTGTATACTGTGTGTGTGCTGTTGAGTATGCTGTGCGCGTGTTGTGAGTGTGTGAGTGTGTGTGCGTGTGTGAGTGTGTGTGCGTGTGTGGTTGGCTCGTGTGGCGTGTGTGAGTGTGTGTGCGTTGTGTGAGTGTGGGATCGTGTGTGCGTGTGTGAGTGTGTGGATATGTGTGCTCGTGTGGCATGTATGAGTGTATGTATTTGTACCTGCGTGTATAGTGTGTGTGTACGTGGCCGTGTGTGAGTGTATATGCGCTGCCGTGCGCGTCGTGTGATGTATATGCGCGTGCGTGTATTTGCGTGTGTGTGTGTGTGTGTGTGTGTGTGTCCGTGTGCGTGTGTGCCTGTGTGTGTGTGCGTGTGTGTGTGTGCGTGTGCGTGTGCGTGTGCGTGCGTGGGCGTGTGTGTATGGGTGTGTGTGTTATTCGATGTGTTAGGCTTCCACTGTAGTTGAGAATCTGCTATAGGATTACTACAGAAGTTTCCCTTATAGTTGTTTATCTCTTAGCTATATTTTCGTCACTGGTATATCATAGAGTTCAAGGTGGCGGTCAAGAAAATGATGAAGGTGACTGTATTAGGCATTAATTTTACACTAAATTCGGCCAAGCCAATCAGCTGTGAGTAAAGTTATTTGATTGAAGTTTTCGATCTTGGTCCTGATGTACTTTGTTAATATTTTGGTCTCTTTGCTAACATTTTAGCCCCCGTTACTTTTTGGGAAAAATGAAATGCGAATAGATTTGTGTGTGATTGCTTGGCAACACGCTATTGCACAGAAACGTATGTGTAACGACTATATTGTCGAGTAGCGGTAATTTAATGTTGCACAGAGTTGATGTAGAAAGATTTCAACATGTTTGAAATCTGCAGCTTTGCACCAGTCAAATAATAAACGAATGGTCAGTAGATCCTTTATGCTGTGTGTTCTTGAATTATTTTGCTGTGTGTTCTTGAATTATTTATGTTTCCTTACCAAATTTAATGGTCCGTGACCCTTTACAAGTATGTAACGCTATTGTTGTCCGTTGCATTCTTCTAGTACTGCTTATAGTATCGGAAAAATCATAACCCGTAAACGTACCGTATACTGCATACATATAATAGAACATATAATAGAACGCGTCCTCCTTACCCATGCATATGTGCTTGTTGGCCGCAAGCGGCTGGCTGGCTCTGCGTGCATACCTGCCTACATTCGCGTAACCACTCAATGTTATAGAGAAATAACACACAGAAATTTCGAAACTAGCCTTTGATACGTCTCTTATATTTAACATTCATATAGACGTGGTAAAGTTTGAATAAAGGATTATTATGTACAAGTTAGATTAAAATGTCATACGAATGGAAAAACTAATCGGACTTTACAAGCCCGTGTGATGCTGTTCATTACGGTCAGTCTTAATCACTTTCTGCGTTGGGACCATAGAAATCATATAGATAACTAGTCTATCTAAGTCTATCTATATTATTTCTATGGTTGGGACACACATAGTACGATGTGAATAGTACTTGGTATCTAGCAAACGGATCCTATGTGGACGTATATGTAGGAGTTCGATAATCTGTAATAAAGTAACCGGTCCATAGTGCTGTACGGGAATCATGTATATATGTAATACCAAATACTATAGAATACATAAATACGTCTGTAATTTAAGGCAAATTCATTCGATTTTAACAACTAATCAGCGATTGGTGGGCATACTAGGGCTTGATACCGTTGGCACAGTTACTTGGCTTTAACTACCGATGCGGTTTTGGCACATTTGTCCACTTAAAATTTTAGGACAAAAAATTAAAGATAACTCGGAAATCCCGGGAATTTTAGGCAAACGTATCAGCATGAATATGTCCATCCGGATAGTGTCGTATGGGCGTTATAAGACGACTTGACACACAACACTACGTCGAACATGTTACTCCATCACCTAACAATTTACTATCACCCTCTAATTTACTATTGCGCACTGGAATCGCAGTCGGTTGTCGTAGTGACGACGCCCTGATCGTCAGTGTGTGCTGCTGTTGCCTGGGTTATCACATCAGCTTCCCTATCCCCTTCATTATGTTGGTTACCAGCTGTAACTACTGTCTCCTGGTCTTTGATGATATCTTCATAGCTCGGAGGTAGCTCGTTGTTGAGATATCCGCCGTTGTAGTATGCTTGGTTGGAAATCTCACCGTCGGGAACTGGCGGATTGGATGGTGTCGCTATGGCAACTTCGTAAGAAGGCAGGTCCGGAATCCTAGTGGCAGAGGTGAGAACGACTTACAGATCGTTAATCAAATTTATAATAGATTGTGACCTATTAGATAATATAATTATGAAGACGTCGACTAGATAGTTGAGAGACCTGTAGCCATAGAAATGACAATTTATTTAAATGCCATAAATAACCTGATGGATGGATGGATGGACGGAGGGACGCACGCACGTACGGACGCACGGACAGACAGACGGACGGACGGACGAACGGACGGATGAACGGACGGACGGACGGACGGACGGACGGACGGACGGACGGACGGAAGGATGGACGGACGGACGGACGGACGCACGCACGCGCGCACACACGCACGCACGCACATAGATAGGTAGAGCGAGAGAGAGAGAGAGAGAGAGAGAGAGAGAGAGAGAGAGAGAGAGAGAGAGAGAGAGAGAGAGAGAGAGAGAGAGAGAGAGAGAGAGAGAGAGAGAGAGAGACGATGAGAGCAGCAGAGAGAACCAGAGGACACAATAGGGGCTACGACCGGAGAGAGAGAGAGATAGAGAGCGAGAAGAGAGTAGAACAGGAAGAGCTATGAGAGAGAGAGAGAGAGAGAGTAGACGAGACGAAGAAGAGAAGTAGAGAAAGTAGATAGAGGGAACAGAGAGACATAGAGAGAGAAAGAGCGGATTTGCA
>NW_014577952.1:57110-61844 GCF_000485595.1 Priapulus caudatus
ACAAAATTGAGTTTTGTGGTACAGGATTGACAGAATTGAGTTTTGTTAGACAAAATTGAGCCCTGTCCTGCATGGCGCCCCGTAGTATGTGTATTGTAACGAACGGCTTTATGGGAAAAATCAGCTGCCACAGAAGGCGCAAGCAAACGCAGATTGAAACATGAACAACATCAAGCACATACACACGCACGCACGCACAGACACACACACACACACACACACACACACACACACACACCGACATTATAAATTTATAAACGTACATGATATAGACGTTGGCATCCACTGAGAACTACCCGAATGCGCAATATACCCACTGAAATTCGTAGAAAGCTGAGCTGAAGCAACAGTATTGCTCCTTGAAATCCAACAAAGATGGCAGAATAAGTGCATTGAATCGAATCACATGCACTACTCATACGTGTATTCGGGTATGTCAACATAACATAATCTACATGATCCAAGTCCATTTATTTGACGGTGGCGCCGCCGCCTGAAATATAAACTTGATAAGGAAGTAAGACTACTGTCATTAACGGACATAGACGTACTTGGGCGATCTGATTACGTTTCAGTTACGTTAGTACAGTACGTCACTATGGCGCGCGGGCATGTGCGTGCGCGTGCGCCTATGTGTGCGCGCGTGCACGCGTCCGTGCGTGAGTGCGTGCGCGCGTCGATGCGTGTGTGCGCAGGAGTGCGTAGATGCATTCGGTAAAGTTTCATGTTCCGTGATTCCCTCGGGCAACGTGTCCGCGCCCTATCCCTGTGCATTAGTAGAGCAAGGGACCCAGTGTTGAAGTAGCGAGAGCGTGAGTTGCGATGCGCACCCACTGTAGGCATACCACACTCCTTTGGAAATGCTTGCCGTCGACACTACGTACCTGTCAGAGCAGTGCCGCCACATTGAAGTAGCTATAGGGAGAAATTATCGATGCTCACCTAGTGTAGGCATGCTACACTCCAGCTTAAATGCGCCACACTCCTTTTTTAAGAAATAGGAAGTAGACCTTGCATGTAAGATCACCGCTGGATATACCAGTCAGTATAGGCAATCTGTGTATGTTGGTGTGTTAGCGCATGAGCAATATCTTACCAAGGTAGTGTAATATTTTGCAAAAATTATGCATTTAAAACGAAGAGGAGTTATCGTAGCATAGATTTACATGATAACATTTCATCAGTAGACCTGACTTAAGACATAGGAGGAAGACCTTGCATGTAAGGTCCCGCTTAATATACCAGTCAGTACACAATCTGGCTGCGTTAGTGTGCTAGCGCATGCGCAATATCTCACGAGAGGTGTTGTATTTTGAGATGAATATGTATTTAATATGGTTAGGGGGTATCTCAGCCTCGATTTATGTAATAAATTATTAGCAGTAGACCTGTGTTCATGATTAGGAGAGCGCCCTAGCCTGTAGGGTGAAAACCCCTACTTTATTCGTTGACGTCTTTCACATTGCATATATATTGTCCCTCGCTCAGCCGCCTTCTTTTTTTACCGCCTTCAGCTATATTCCCTGCCGCCTGTCCTTAGTCTCCCACCTCCTCTCTCCCTTAGTAAGATATATCATGTGATCTTCTTCTGTACGTACTGCACGCCTGAAACGGTGCTCGCGCATGCGCAATATCTCCCGAGAATAATAATATTTTACAACAATTATGCATTTAAAATAAAGAGGAGTCATTCAGGTACAGATTTATGTAATAATATTCTATCAGTAGTCCTTTCTTAAGTAATAACAAGAAGACTTTGCATGTAAGGTCCCTGCTGTATATGCCAGTCAGTACACAATCTGGCTGCGTTAGTGTGTTAGCGCATGCGCAATATCTCACGAGAGGAGTTATATTTTGTGATTAATATGCATTTAATATGGTTAGGGGGTATCTCAGCCTAGATTTATGTAATAAATTATTAGCAGTAGACCTGTGTTCATGATTAGGAGAGCGCCCTAGCCTGTAGGGTGAAAACCCCTACTTTATTCGTTGCCGTCTTTCACATTGCATTATATATTGTCACTTGCTCAGTTTTTTCTTAGTTTACCGTCTTCAGCTATATTCCCTGCCGCCTGTCCTTAGTCTCTAACCTCTTCTCTCCTTCACTAAGCTATATAATGTAGTTGTCTTTAGTCTTCACTGCACGCCTGAAACGGTGCTCGAGCATGGGCAATATCTTTCGAGAATATTAATATTTTGCAACAATTATGCATTTAAAATAAAGAATAGTCATCCTAGCACAGATTCATATGATAAGATTTTCTCAGTAGACCTTTCTTAAGTAATAACAAGAAGACTTTGCATGTAAGGTCCCTGCTGTATATGCCAGTCAGTACACAATCTGGCTGCGTTAGTGTGTTAGCGCATGCGCAATATCTTACGAGAGGAGTTATATTTTGTGGTAAATATGCATTTAATATGGTTAGGGGGTATCTCAGCCTAGATTTATGTATTAAACTATTATCAGTAGACCTGTGTTCATGATTAGGAGAGCGCCCTAGCCTGTAGGGTGAAAACCCCTACTTTATTCATTGCCGTCTTTCACATTGCATATATATTGTCCCTCGCTCAGCCGCCTTCTTTTTTACCGCCTTCAGCTATATTCCTTGCCGCCTGTCCTTAGTCTCCAACCTCCTCTCTCCCTCAGTAAGCTATATAATGCAGTTGTCTTTAGTCTTCACTGCACGCCTAAAACGGTGCTCGAGCATGGGCAATATCTTTCGAGAATTATAATATTTTGCAACAATTATGCATTTAAAATAAAGAATAGTCATCCTAGCCCAGATTCATATGATAAGATTCTCTTAGTAGACCTTTCTTAAGTAATAACAAGAAGACTTTGCATGTAAGGTCCCTGCTGTATATGCCAGTAAGTACACAATCTGGCTGCTTTAGTGTGTTAGCGCATGCGCAATTTCTTACGAGAGGAGTTATATTTTGTGATAAATATGCATTTAATATGGTTAGGGGGTATCTCAACCTAGATTTATGTAATAAATTATTGTCAGTAGA
Source organism: Priapulus caudatus (assembly GCF_000485595.1). Lineage (NCBI taxonomy): Eukaryota > Metazoa > Priapulida > Priapulimorpha > Priapulimorphida > Priapulidae > Priapulus > Priapulus caudatus. Next base: position 60,123 of record NW_014577952.1, read on the forward strand.
CCTGTGTTCATTATTAGGAGAGCGCCCTAGCCTGTAGGTTGCAAAACTTCTACTTCATTCGTTCCCGTCCTTCTTATTGCAAATATATTGTCAATCGCTCAGCCTTCTTCTTCTTTTACCGCCTTCAGCTATCTTCCCTGCCACCTGCCCTTAGTCTCCCACCACCTCTCTCCCTCAGTAAACTATATTATGCAGTTTTTTCTTGAGTCCACACTGCACGCCTGAAACGGTGCTTGCGCATGCGCAATATCTCCCGAGAATAATAATGTTTTCTAACAATTATGCATTTAATGTGAAGAGGAGTTATCCTAGCACAGATTTCTATGATAACATTCTATCAGTAGACCGCTCTTAAGAAATAGGAAGAAGACCTTGCATGTAAGGTCCCCGCTTAATATACCAGCCAGTATAGTGACGTTACGTTAGTGTGTTAGCGCATGCGCAATATCTCACGAGAGAGGTTAGGGGGTATCTCAGCATAGATTTTTGAAATAAATTATTATAAGTAGATCGACCTGTGTTAATAATTAGCTAGGAGAGCGCCCTAGCCTGTAGGTGCAAAACTCCCACTTCATCCCCTCCCGTCATACCCCTTGACTCCCTTATTCCTCACTCAGTCTTTTTTGCAAAGATCATGCATTTAAAATGAAGAGGACATATCCTAGCATAGATTTATGTGACAACATTCCATCAGTAGACCTCACTTAAGACATAGTCATAGGAAGACGATCTTGCATGCGAGTAGTAGCACGCCTGTCAGCAGCCTTTCATAAGGTAGTGTCACATAGTTATAGCGAGAAAACACAGCCTATATCTGCATCCACTAGTAGAAGGCTTTGCTGTTATTTTCTTTGACATACGTTGAGTTACAAAAGAAAGTGGGGAAAGTGATTGTTTTTACATACGTCGTCGGTATATTATATTGCCTGACAACTAACAATGTATCGATGTTACAATGTTATTGATGTAATGTATGCTTTGTTAATTATCGAAATAAATAAATATAAAAAAAAAATAAAAAAAGCTTTTTTTTATCCACCTAGAGGTGGCGTGTAAATCGCTACACACCTGTCCCGGTTTTATAAATGTAACAACATTGTAACCTAAGTGTGTAAATGTACGAATACGATGTCATTAAAAGACGTGCTAAAGAATATATTCTCATTCGTGGATATCCTGCAAAGATCGAGAACAGACGCCGTTGTCTCATGGGACTCACAAGCGATTGACGACGCATTTTGCTGGGCAAAATATTGCGAACAGGTATACACAGTAACACACCATGCCATGCCGCATGCATGATGCGGACCACAGCACAGGCACTTGGGCCGTTTCACTAATAAAATGATGGTTAATAAATACAACTTGTCAGTACTACTACTAGACCTACCAGTACCAGTAATAGTCAATGTTTGATTTGACCTAATAACTTCACTTCAATACCGTCCAATACACCGCTGCAACACATAGCGCGCACGCCATATTGCGCACAAGTACACAGTAATAATAGAGTCTAAGACTAAGAGTTTATTAATACTAATAATAACTCTATACAGGCCCGTAGCCAGCTTCATATTCGAGGGTGTGGGAGGGGGGGTATCCCCCCTCCCACACGATGGAGATTTTGCAATTATTACACTAAAATGGAGCGATCTGGTGCATACTTGAGGTGAAATTCTTGCAAATTTTCAAATGGAAAATTTGCTTTGCTTGGTGGTGGGT
>NW_014577952.1:61854-66906 GCF_000485595.1 Priapulus caudatus
TGATTAGGAGAGCGCCCTAGCCTGTAGGGTGAAAACCCCTACTTTATTCATTGCCGTCTTTTACATTGCATTATATATTGTCACTTGCTCAGCCTTTTTCTTCGTTTACCGTCTTCAGCTATATTCCCTGCCACCTGTCCTCAGTCTCCAACCTCCTCTCTCCCTCAGTAAGCTATATAATGCAGTTGTCTTTAGTCTTCACTGCACGCCTAAAACGGTGCTCGAGCATGGGCAATATCTTTCGAGAAGATTCATATTTTGCAACAATTATGCATTTAAAATAAAGAATAGTCATCCTAGCCCAGATTCATATGATAAGATTCTCTTAGTAGACCTTTCTTAAGTAATAACAAGAAGACTTTGCATGTAAGGTCCCTGCTGTATATGCCAGTCAGTACACAATCTGGCTGCTTTAGTGTGTTAGCGCATGCGCAATTTCTTACGAGAGGAGTTATATTTTGTGATAAATATGCATTTAATATGGTTAAGGGGTATCACAGCCTAGATTTATGTAATAAATTATTATCAGTCGTCCTGTGTTCATGATTAGGAGAGCGCCCTAGCCTGAAGGGTGCAAAACTTCTACTTCATTCGTTCCCGTCCTTCTCATTACAAATATATTGTCAATCGCTCAGCCTTCTTCTTCTTTTACCGCCTTCAGCTATCTTCCCTGCCACCTGCCCTTATAGTCTCCCACCACCTCTCTCCCTCAGTAAACTATATTATGCAGTTTTTTCTTGAGTCCACACTGCACGCCTGAAACGGTGCTTGCGCATGCGCAATATCTCCCGAGAATAATAATGTTTTCTAACAATTATGCATTTAATGTGAAGAGGAGTTATCCTAGCACAGATTTCTATGATAACATTCTATCAGTAGACCGCTCTTAAGAAATAGGAAGAAGACCTTGCATGTAAGGTACCCGCTGCATATACCAATCATCAGTACAGAATCGGTTACGGGAGTGTGTTAGCGCATGCGCAATATCTCACCAGATGAATTATATTTTGTTATGAATATGCATTTAATATGGTTAGGGTGTATCTCAGCATAGATTTTTGAAATAAATTTTTATCAGTAGATCGACCTGTGTTAATAATTAGCTAGGAGAGCGCCCTAGCCTGTAGGGTGCAAAACTCCCACTTCATCCCCTCCCGTCCTACCGGTCCTACCGCTTGACTCCCTTATTCCTCACTCAGTCTTTTCTGCAAAGATCATGCATTTAAAATGAAGAGGACATATCCTAGCATAGATTTATGTGACAACATTCCATCAGTAGACCTCACTTAAGACCAAGTCATAGGAAGACGATCTTGCATGCGAGTAGTAGCACGCCTGTCAGCAGCCTTTCATAAGGTAGTGTCACATAGTTATAGCGAGAAAACACAGCCTATATCTATTTAAGATCACCGCTGGATATACCAGTCAGTAGGCAATCTGTGTATGTTGGTGTGTTAGCGCATGAGCAATATCTTACCAAGGGAGTGTAATATTTTGCAAAAATTATGCATTTAAAACGAAGAGGAGTTATCGTAGCATAGATTTACATGATAACATTTCATCAGTAGACCTGACTTAAGACATAGGAAGAAGACCTTGCATGTAAGGTCCCGCTTAATATACCAGTCAGTACACAATCTGGCTGCGTTAGTGTGCTAGCGCATGCGCAATATCTCACGAGAGGAGTTATATTTTGTGATAAATATGTATTTAATATGGTTAGGGGGTATCTCAGCCTAGATTTCTATAATATATTCTTATCATTAGACCTGTGTTCATGATTAGGAGAGCGCCCTAGCCTGTAAGGTGAAAACCCCTACTTTATTCGTTGCCGTCCTTCACATTGCATATATATTGTCCCTCGCTCAGCCGCCTTCTTCTTTTACAGCCTTCAGTTATCTTCCCTGCCGCCTGTCCTTAGTCTTCCACCACCTCTCTCCCTCAGTAAGCTATATCATGCAGTTGTCTTCTGTACGTACAGCACGCCGGAAACGGTGTTCGCGCATGCGCAATATCTCCCGAGAATATAAATATTTTGCAACAATTCTGCATTTAAAATGAATAGGAGTCATCCTAGCACAGATTCATATGATAAAATTCTATCAGTAGACCTTTGTTAAGTAATAGGAAGAAGACCTTTCATGTAACGTCCCTGCTGTATAGGCCAGTCAGTACACCATCTGGCTGCGTTAGTGTGTTAGCGCATGCGCAATATCTCACGAGAGGAGTTATATTTTGTGATGAATATGCATTTAATATGGTTAGAGGGTATCTCAGCCTAGATTTATGTAATACATTATTATCAGTAGACCTGTGTTCATGATTAGGAGAGCGCCCTAGCCTGTAGGGTGAAAACCCCTACTTTATTCGTTGCCGTCCTGCTCATTGCAAATATATTGTCACTCGCTCAGCCTTCTTCTTCTTTTACCGCCTTCAGTTATCTTCCCTGCCGCCTGTCTTCAGTCTCTCATCACCACTCTGCCACCCATCTATCCCTCAGCAAGCTATATATTGCAGTTTTCTTTATTTCGCACTGCACGCCTGAAACGGTGCTCGCGCGTGCGCAATATCTCCCGAGAATAATAATATTTTGCAACAATTATGCATTTAAAATAAAGAGGAGTCATCCTAACATAGATTTATATGATAAAATTCTATCAGTAGTCCTTTCTTAAGTAATAGGATGAAGACCTTGCATGTAAGGTCCCCGCTTAATATACCAGCCAGTATAGTTACGTTACGTTAGTGTGTTAGCGCATGCGCAATATCTCACGAGAAAGGTTAGGGGGTATCTCAGCATAGATTTTTGAAATAAATTATTATCAGTAGATCGACCTGTGTTAATAATTAGCTAGGAGAGCGCCCTAGCCTGTAGGTGCAAAACTCCCACTTCATCCCCTCCCGTCCTACCGGTCCTACCGCTTGACTCCCTTATTCCTCACTCAGTCTTTTTTGCAAAGATCATGCATTTAAAATAAAGAGGAACTATCCTAGCATAGATTTATGTGACAACATTCCATCAGTAGACCTCACTTAAGACATAGTCATAGGAAGACGATCTTGCATGCGAGTAGTAGCACGCCTGTCAGCAGCCTTTCATAAGGTAGTGTCACATAGTTATAGCGAGAAAACACAGCAGAGCTACTGATGAGAATGCACTACTTCTACAAAAACTCGGCCAAGCGATTCCGTGAACTGAAGACGCTTGGTCAACACAGCAACATTAATGTTTTGAAGCCACCGAAGTCAACCGGGACGCGTTGGATAGACCATCGCAGACAAGCACTGCTGGCCATGATTCGAAATCATCCGATCATCGTCATGCAGATGGAAGACATGGCATCTGGTTTGCGAAGTGATGTTAAGGGAGATGACGTTGCCAGGTGTAAAGGCTATCTGAAGAACTTGAAAGCAGCAAAGTTCATTCTCTACTGCAACATGTATTTGGACATTGTTTGTAAGTTGGCCATTCTGTCGAAATCGTTGCAGGGAGATGAAAAGTCAGTTCCGATGGTACTTCTCTACATCGAGACCGCATTGGACGAGATCAAGGAGTTGACAGCGACAGATGGCACTAATCTCACCAAGTGCAGATCCGAGGGTGACGGTGACGTAGAATTCGATGGTGTCACATTTGAAAATGATCGCTGTGTGATCATTGATGCGATTGTGCATGCCATAAATCTACGGTTTGACAACTTTGTCAACAGTGACTTGATCAAGGCCATGTCCTTCATTGATCCATCAAACTGGCCAGATGATAGTGAGACATTGAAGGACTATGGCAATGATGATATAGATCGCCTAATGTCTTTACATACGTCGTCGGTATATTATATTGCCTGACAACTAACAATGTATCGATGTTACAATGTTATCGATGTAATATATGCTTTGTTAATTATCGAAATAAATAAATAAAAAATATTTAAAAAAAGAAGCTTTCTTTATCCACCTAGAGGTGGCGTGTAAATCGCTACGCACCTGTCCCGGTTTTATAAATGTAACAACATTGTAACCTAAAGTGTGTAAATATACGAATACGATGTCATTAAAAGACGTGCTAAAGAATATATTCTCATTCGTGGATATCCTGCAAAGATCGAGAACAGACGCCGTTGTCTCATGGGACTCACAAGCGATTGACGACGCATTTTGCTGGGCAAAATATTGCGAACAGGTATACACACCACGCCATGCCGCATGCGGACCACAGGCACTTGGGCCGTTTCAATAATAAAATGATGGATCATAAATACAACTTGCAGTACTACTACTAGACCTACCAGTACCAGTAATAGTCTTAATGTTTGATTTGACCTAATAACTTCACTTCAATACCGTCCAATACACCGCTGCAACACATAGCGCGCACGCCATATTGTGCACAAGTACACAGTAATATTAACTAATATAGAGTCTAAGACTAAGAGTGTATTAATACTAATAATAACTCTATACAGGTCCGTAGCCAGCTCGGGGGGGGGGGGGTTCGTGCGAACCCCCCGAACCCCCCCTGGATACGGGCCTGCTCTATATTACTGTGTAGGTTGTGCACAATGCCAATGGCGTGTGCGCTATATGTGTTGCAGCGGTGTATAAACTGGTTTACAGTTTAACACTGCGCATGCGCTAAGCCTAAGGTCAAAGGTCGGGAGGAGTTTCCGTCCCAGAATTGCGAGTAAAATGCGCGAACAATGGTGTTAACGTGTAGTGTGAAGGGCTGCTCAAACGGATCGTATCGGCTTAAGAAAGACTTTTAGAGCATGCATTGACCATAATTTAAATGTATCAAGTGTCATGTCACTCAGGTCATCCATTATCGGTGCTCTATTCCCTGCTACGTGCACTGTTCTTCGACACAAAGGTGAGCGACCTGCGTATGCAAGGTAGACAACGCATCGAGATAAACAACATGGCGGAGTTTACTCGTACATCCGGGCTCTCGCGTAGATGCGAAACTACTGGCGGAGAACATAAGGCGCGTTTACACGGACGTTTTTGGCCCAAGCCTAATTAGACCCGTGCCTTGGCTCGAGCCGAGCGTTCACA
>NW_014577952.1:70053-73580 GCF_000485595.1 Priapulus caudatus
TACTGTGCAATTTAAATTAGAAACTTGTGTATGCTGCTGAGTCAGTCCCCACTACTGTGCAATTTAAATGAATATTTCTATGACAGATAGTCTTCAATTGTTAGATTAATTAATCTAACAATGTGTCTCACTGCTGCTCTGTGTTTGAACTTTTTGTATTTTATTACATGTGAAATAAAATATTTTAAATTGACAAAAACTTTTTGTAATCTATTAATTGTACCATCTTGGTTTTATTCATATTTGATACCATAATAAATAAATAATTGTATATATGTTAATCAATATCATTACCTTTTAGCCGTATAACTTATGATTTTTCACAGAAAATCGACACGTTCGGTTTTCTAGACTTGCTGTCAGAGTGTTGCTACTTGCTGTCAGAGGCAAATTGCCAAATTCGTTGCCTGAGCTTGAGACACTCCACCCGTCGTGCATAAATCGTACGCTGTGGCTCCTCGACCGGACACATCTCGCAGAGGGAAGGGAAGAGAGGCTACTAAAATTACTAGTATAAGTACCACCGCTTAGTGTACTCTGTACTGTTTAAACTAGTTTTACTAGTTTTATTACTGGTAGTGCCAGTTGTACACAATTAATAGTAGAACAACAAATGTTTTGATAGTTATCTGATAAAACAACAAATTGACTTGGCAGCACCACCGGCGTCCACCGCCCTAGTGACTAGCATGCTGCGTGCGAGGGAAGCTCCTTGTTGATTGGTCCATCCTGTTAACCGGTCGTTTAGCCACGGAACATTGGCGACCGGTTACCGGTCGAGGAGCCACAACCTAAATCGTAATCTTGATTAGCCTAAATTATATCATTACCTAGTTCTTACACTAATCTAGCCACAAGTTACCTTCTCGCTTATCACTACTTCCCGAGAAGATCGTACGACGTGAAACAGTTGTAGAGCCTGGCTGGGCTAACCCTATCCCTAACCCTAACCCTAAACCAATTATTCAAAACTCGGCCCAAGCCTAATTTAGCACCTTTGATTAGTGTAGTACATGTGCGAAAACATTGCCGGGGTTCCAAACTGTCCTTTGTTGATCCCCAAACTGCTCCTAGAACCCAACGCCAATTATACGCCAATGAAATCCTGCAATAGGCAGGAATTAGAAGTAGCTAGATTTGTCTATTGAATATCAGGGTGCTCCCCATTTCAAAAAGGCAGTCAGGCAATTCATCCCTTAGAGTCAACTATGCTATAGCGGGGCTATAGAGTTATATTTTGTTATTGTTTGTGCACAGCGGAATGCATGCAGTGTACTTGAGTGTTGCAGAGGAGCATTTGAATAGCATTTACAGGAAATTATCAGTAATAATAGGCGAAAGAGAGTAGAGAAACATTAAGACTTTGGTAGTAAATTGTTTGGTGTTTACTATAACTATCACTTTAGTATTGAAACGTTCCAAGTGCCTGTGGTCATAACTGGCATCAATACATAGGTAACCTCAATCAGTTCGGATTTGTAAACATCAAGCTGGGAAGACGTATATATTTTTGTTCCAGATCTACAACAAAGCCAAAGACCGTTCATACTATGCTGAACTAGACAGACATGTTCAAGGATTGGTTAAAGTCCCGGTGGTCTTTGGTACAGAGAAAATCGGATTGGAGATGCTTCAGAAATCGGTTAACCTTCTTAGCCAGGTATGAAGGTGCAGTGCTAAATTTAATTTTCTCACAGTTCCAAATTGACCATATAAGTACAACTATGCATGTATTCTGCAAAAGTGTGATTATTCAGATTTTCTGCATCAGGTTGTTGGTTAATGTCTACTTAGGTAGAGCTGCCTGGTGCAAATCCAGCTACCTTCTTTCGTATCCTAGTTGAAACATCAAAATGTTTGATAAAAAACATCCAAATTTGAAAAGTCCATAATAGTAAATTCTCATTTTGTAGTGTACGCTTATGGTAGTCATGGTAAATATCAAGTATGGTGGGTACTCAGTTATAAATTTATAGGACTGAGTAAGCCCTCCGCTCCTCCTGCGCTCTGCGGCAGTAGTTCTAGAGCTAGGACTGAGCCGAGTTAGCTTGCAGGGATCGAACTTGACGACGGCAACTGACGGCATTTGCCGCTGGAACATATTGATTTGCCGTCGGAGGCCGTCTGTATCGGCGGCAAGTAAATATGCCAATATGCCGTCGTAGCACTTAGTACCTGTCGTAAGAATAGTCCATAAATAATTGTTACGATTGGTCGTAAGAATAGCCACGGCATATAATTTAACACAAACAACAACGGCAAGTGCTATTGCAACATATCGGTGTTGGATTCTTTGTGAAATAAATTCATTCTTATATTTTTCTGCGACGTTCTTGTTCTTATTTCGGATTTCCCTCAGATGAGATATGAGAAACCATAGAACCGTATGGTGCTGCCACTGCCGCTGTTGTCACTGTATGGTGCTGCCACCACCGCTGATTTCGTTCAGTGTGGAGTTTGTTTACAGATCGCTTAGCAACGTGATTCACAGATGTGACAGATCATTTCATGCATTTTCTTGTCGTTTTGTGAACTTTCTTCTGTTTATTCTCGTGGTAAACATTAAATATATGCACAATGTCGAAATCGAAGGGGAAAAGGAAGTTGCCAGAGCTAGTTTCGACTCAGAGGAACACTTTGTTTGGCCCAGCAAAAGTTACGAAACCTACACCACCACCGGCAGTATTAAACATTCCTGATCCTCATGTAACTCCTGTTCAGCAGGCTGCTGTGCCTGTCGATGCCAATAATGTCAATCATTCCACCGGAGGATTCTGTACCAGTTGTTGTGATTGCCAAAAAAACTTATCGTGTTCGTGCTAGTACTGTGAAAAACTGGAAATTGAATTATATCGAAATAGAGGAGAAAGACGGGTATGTCGATACCATGTGGTGTCAGGTATGTCGGGCACATCCTGATAAGGCGAAATCAGGAAGAGGGCACCGGCAGGCCAACGCATCAACTGCATTTATCACAGGGACAATGGCAATAAAAAAGGTTAATGCGGTTGATCATGGCAACTTTGTTGGCCATCAAAATGCCGTAAGATATCAGCATGATCTCAACGTAGCGGCAAACACTCCATTTGTGGAACGTCCAATTGTGAGGGCCATGTCCCATCTAGACGAGATAACACTAACAGACTCACGAATGATGAAATTATTCGACGTCGCATACACGATAGGAATTACTGAGGTGCCGTTCACTCACTACCCAACATTACTCCAATTGCAGTCAAAATCCGGTGTAGATGTTAGGTACACATATGGTAGTGATAAACAATGTGCGAACTTTATTGGTGAGATTGGCGATTACATCTTCAAAACGAATTTGTCAGCAGCAATTGGAAAATCAACAAAATACTTCGCCATATCCTTCGATGGGACTACAGATGCTGCATGCCATGAAAAGGAAGCAACACTACTTCGATACGTCGATGATGATGGTACAATCCAATCCAAGCTATTCAGGTAATTATTATATTTTCACTAAGAATCAGTTATAATTTATTAGATAAATTTACATT
>NW_014577952.1:73605-75394 GCF_000485595.1 Priapulus caudatus
GTCCATAGTAAATTCTCATTTTGTAGTGTACGCTTATGGTAGTCATGGTAAATATCAAGTATGGTGGGTACTCAGTTATAGTTAAACGTTCGTAATTTGTTCCAAACTTTCACTCATTGTCTGGAGCTTTGACAGCAATTGTTGTATCCTCCTGGAGTGGTTGAGTGGTAACGTTAACTCTAGCACATTAGCATTATGATATCGGTGCTCTAAAAACTGCTTCGTAATGAAGTAGCCGAAAAGTGAACAATTTAGTCTGCAAGCATCACAAAAAACGGGTCTAGCTTTACTGACCTAGAAATATTCCCAGTATAGGGACATGGTTATCTCACCCAAAACAGCTAGGTCTGTTGATCTGAGTGTACATGCATATGGTTTTGATGACGTGCATGTGTAGGTTATGTGAGTTTTTATGAGTCTGCATGGGTGTTAAAAAATCGGATGAATTCACAATGTAGTGGCTGTGTGTTGTATTACAGGAAATTATAGCATCTAGGCTTTGTATTGCAACTTTAAACAGATCTTTTTCACATTTCAGTCATTATTAGAGAACCAGAAACTACACGACGATCAGATTCATCAAGTTCTCAGGCTTGCTGGCTTCAGTAATTATCAGGGAAAAGACCGAAATAACATGTTGATGCAAGTATGGTACCTTTGCTATCATACTAGTCGAAATATTCAGTAATAATGTGTTCTGCTACACTTGTGCATAATATATTTTTGCTACCATTATAAAATGAATGATAAATTTGGTTATATGCCCTACACAGTGTTTCTCCTGCATTGACACAGGCGAGGCGGGCCGCCTCGCTTAAATTCTCTGCCGCCACGCGGAAATTTGTCCAAAAGGCCGTCTTGCTGACGAAATTAGTGTTAGTACTGTTACTACAATCAAGACTCACATACAGTGTTATAAATATCTGTTCAGAATAGCTCAGAATGCACCGAATTGCATCATTTTTTTTCAAAAATTGGACTCCACTAGCTGGGTGAGCGCCAAAGGCGCTCGCTTTGCTGGGACACTGAACGAGATATCAATAAAAATAAAATTTACTGCCTCGCAGACCTTTTTGGCCAGGGGAAACACTGCCCTACCTGTAAGTGATGTTTTGATCTAAATGTGATAAATTTTTTTGTAGAACTTGGCTGCTACATCTGTGTCAGCATACATGGTGGCAACTGCGCAGGCACTTGTAGAGGACAACAGGCTGCAATTAGACATGGCTGTCTTTGAGCACACAGTGGACAAGACCTGGACTGATCTTTTGCTCCAGTACATCAACAGTATTGTGCATATCGGTCTTACACACAGGTAACAGTAATCAACTAATCTGGTTTGCATGTAGTGAACTGTTATCATTCTCGTGAAACCACAACCATAAAATTGTTGACCACATCTGATACTACGTTGACAATATAAAATGCGAGGCCACAGATAAGAATTTACACAGAATTTTGGCTGTGTTGTTACCTGACAAGGTTGTGATGGCTAATGTTGTAGGAAACCCACATGAACACATTTTATAGCCAGAATATGGAATGGCAGCAAATGACATTTTCTTTCTTGAAGCTTGAAGTTTTCTTTATTTTATTTTATTAAAGGGAGAGTTTACTCTAGGTTCTAGGGTTATTTTCAGCTAATTTAGGTTATAATTACGCTACATAAAAAGTTTCATGGTTCAGTCACCATTAGAAATATTTTTTTTAAATGTTTTAAAACTAACGACTACCGTTTGATTGCAACGACGGTGGCGCCACTCAAAGCGCACGATTTGATAAGTTGCGC
>NW_014577952.1:75857-78182 GCF_000485595.1 Priapulus caudatus
AAGTATACAAGAATTGTCTTGTACAAATAAGAAATTATATTTTGAAAGTAGTATTTGTTGTCAGTAGTTTATATTCGTTCTTGTAGTTGTTTTTTAATGGGGATGTCTTCACCAGTGTTCGTCGGTGTTTGATTTGAACGACTAAAACAATAGACTTTGCACTGAATGATGATGCTAAAGTATGCAATAAAAGTGTTGCATTAAATTTCTATGAGCTTCTCGTATTTATCAGATGAAAATGATAATCTATTTTGCTATTTCAGATGGTTGTGGGATGTGAAGATGAAGGTCTTGTATAAGTTGGCCTGTCACGATCCAGAATTTCACCAGCTCTATATGAATACGCTCGTAGCGTGGGGAAAGTGCTTCTGTGCTGATTATAGCACTGTACCATTCCACTGGAAGTGAGTTAACATAATATAGATTACTGATATGGAAGAAGTAGCTGTGCAGTATGTTTTTGTTCGAGGAAAGGCAGGCTAAAACTATGTCATAACCACCATGAGATAAAAATATACTGCATGAGTACAGCTTCTAACTATATTTCCTGTTAAAATACCACAGCTGTCAATTTCTCGGTTCAATTTCAGAATCGAGCATCTATTTGCATTAAATTTTACGATTTTTCCTTTCTGATGAGGTCAGCTAGAGTGTAAGGCTCGAAAACAGTTTTAACATGGCCTGATCTCTTTAAAAGCCAAGTGTAATGCATTTACAGTTTGCCATGAAGTGTAATTTCTGTGGTTGCAATTAATTAAGGCTACGTAAATGAAGGTATTATCTGTGAGTCATCTGCTGTAATCAGAGGAATATGAGAACACATTGAACATGTATGTTGCAATCATTATTTTCAGGCTTGACTGTGCTGATGCTCAGTTTTGGCTTGAACACTGTAGCTTCAAAGACCTGTGCTGTCACTTCAAGCTGTTGTTGGGTGATGTAGGCTCACATGTGTGCACAGATGCTCAAAGGAGCCTTGACCAGCTCAGCAGGGGCAACAACTTTGCCGTGTGGGAAGATATAAAGACTGAGGTCCAACAATACAGTGGAAGCTGATGTTAAGGTGAGATAAAAAAGTCGAAACATGTTATTGGTATTCACTATTTTAATACTCAGTGTGGTATTTGGTAGTCTACAGCTTTTTTTTACGTTATTCAATTCAGGTATGAGTTATAACTTATAACTTATAACTATAAATATATGGACGAGGCATTATATCAATAATTTTTCAAAATATTTACCCTAATAAAATTCATGTGCATGCAGTCACATGTGAAACTAGAGAAATGCGTTAAGACACATTAGATCGATTATAGTCACTTTTTCTAGTCACGATTATGATCCGGTTCAGGTTCACTGTAATCATGGTCCCTAAACGTCATCACATTTTTACGTATATCAGCAAAGATAGAATGAAAAAATCGGTACTTTGGCTCCAAAATATTTGCAATGGCTGCAAAGGTAGCAATCTCATCGCAGTATGAAGTCGGAGACCAGCGGGGAGGGAATAGATAAATGTGGGCGTGGCGGGGTTTCTGTCCGCTAGCTAACCGATCGAGGTAGTCCGCTTCTGTGTCCTGGTTCATCTCCTGCTCGCTAGGGAGCGCCAGTGACCCATCAAGGATCATAAGCGCAATCGGAACCTGGAGGTACGCGATTGAGAATGAAATGGGTGTATATACCATGGCGATGAACATGAGCGTGTGGTACCTGCTGTGGATCATGTGCTTAAATAACGGTTGTATGCGTTTACCCTCGCTAACAGTGACATCGTTACACGAGCGTCGAGGAATGGAACGAATACTCGTAGCCGTGCAGAAAATAATCACGTCTGTTCGAGGTCTCACCGTCGGTGAACGTCACCACGCTACCGTTGATCGCCTGCGGGAATCCCGTTGTCTCACTTGTGTGTACAGCCCTTTCTTGTACTGTCTCCTCAGTCCCAGTCTGTCTAGTTTGGTGATGGAGATGAACACCTCGGAAGTATGAGAGTATAGATCATTCATGATGTCAAATGCAGATGAAATGATCCAATATGAGACTTGCTTGCTGTTTAGAGAAATAGATTGTATCGAAATATTCTAATAGTATATAGTATACACAGTACTCACGTGTTAAAACCCATGAAGTGCCTTGCATTGGGTAAACTTATAATCCGTGAAGAAAATACTCTACTACACTAACCCAAGGCAGCGCACCTGTATAGAGTTCTGGATGCGATAATCATGGCTGTGCAGCTGTACCCGCTGAAGCTCTCCTGACCAGGAATGTCTGTAGTGAGGACACTATAAGTGTCCAAAGCATACAGCACAGCATCAAACACCT
>NW_014577952.1:78452-81155 GCF_000485595.1 Priapulus caudatus
GTGTCTGCATACCGTAAGCACTGGATGCCTAATGGCATCCCTCCGCTCTCTGCACGCGTCAGCGAGGATGCTTAAACCCCCGGCCGTATCTGTCACCTAGGCATGATGGCCTAACCCCCTTCCGTATCATGTACACGTTAGCATGGGAGGTGCTACACAACGCGCCCCCCTGTGTCTGTTAACTCGTAGCATGATGCTAAACCCCCCCCCGGTGGTCCTGTACCGTAGCATGGTGGGCTAAAATCCACTCCGTGTCTGTACCGTAGCATGGTGCTAACACCCACCGCCCGCCCGTTCCTGTACCGTCGCATGGTTGCTAACACCCCCCGGATCCGGCGCCGGTTCCGTGTTTGCTACCGTAGCTATCGGTGCTAATCATCTCCCTCGCGTCTCTGCCACATCGTTAGATGTGTGCTAACACCCCCCCTCCTGTCTGTCTACCTGTTTAGTCATGGTGTGGCTAACATCCTTCCGTCTCTGGCAGCTTGTAGCATGATGCTAACCTTCCCCCCCCCACGTGTCTGTTGTACCGTTGCATGGTTTGCTAACTCATCCCTCTCTCCGTCTCTGCACACGTAGCATGTGTGCTTAGAACCCCCCCCCCCGTGGTCTGTACCGTAGATGTATGTGGTAGTATACAGCTCCCCGACTGTGTCGTGGGTACACCGTAGCACTGGTGCTAACATTCCTCCGTCTCTGCACCACGTAGCATGATCGTAATACTCCCCTGTGTCTGCGCACCGTCGCATGATGCCTTACATCCCCCCCCCCCGTGGGTCTGTACCTGTAGAATGATGCTAACACTCCCTCCGGGGGTCCAGTCTCTGTACCGTAGCATGATTCTCAACAGCCCCCCCCCGTGTCTGTACGCGTAGCATTGATGCTAACCAGCCCCCCCCCGTTATTGTTACGCGGTAGCTGGTGCTAACACCCCGCGTGTCTTGTACCGTAGCATGATGCTAACACCCCCCCCCGTGTCGTGCGTACGTAGCATGACTTGCTAAGCACCCCCCCCCGTGTCTGTACCGTAGCATGATGCTAACACCCCCCCCCCGTGTCTGCTACCGTAGCATTGGTGCTAACACCCCCCCGGCCCCGACCTGGTCTGTACCGTAGCCAGTGCATGCTAACACCACCCCCCGTGTCTGTACCGTAGCATGATGCTAACACCCCCCCGTGTCTGCACCGTAGCATGATGCTAACATCCCGTGTTTCCTCCATCTAGGTTAGCAGCGACGAGGGCGCGGTGCACCAGACGAAGTCGCGTGAGGATCAGCCCATCGATGACGTGCAGCTCAGGATTGAATCGCTCAGCGGGACGAAGGGGGGACTACAATTCTACTGTCCGATCGGCAACCACGTGCCGACGGCACTTATGCCGATCCGGTTCGCCAAATACGACTCGGGCGTCGACTTCATCCTGGCGTTCGAGGAGTTGGAAAGAGACATCGAGCAGGTAGGTGGCGCTGGCATCTTGCATCAGAAAAATATATAGTGGGAGCACTGATTTATATATTACTCAGTAACGTATACATATAGATTAGTGAGTGGGATCTCGTATACGTCGACGATGATGATGGGTTCTTGATAGTAGAAGTGATTGCGTGTCGCGTCATAACAAATTGTTGCGTGGGTGTGTGCGTGTGTGCGCGTATGTGGGTGCGCGCGTGAGTGTTAATTAAAAGTTAACATCGCGAAGAGGGGCGTGGAGAGCTGTGGTGGCCTCGATCTATAACTGCGGTGTTGTCGTGTTTAGCTATAGCTTTGTGTAATGTTGCTAGCTGTTGCCGTGTGTAGCTGTAGCTGCGTGTAATGTTGCAAGCGGTTGCCATGTGTAGTTATAGCTGCGTGTAATGTTGCAAGCTGTTGCCGCGTGTAGCTGTAGCTGCGTGTAATGTTGCTAGCTATTGCCGTGTGTAGATATAGCTGCTGGTAATGTCGCAAGCTCTTTCCGGGTTTAGCTATAACTGCGTGTAGTGTTTTAAGCTGCTTTCGTTAGTAGCTACAGTTGCGGGTAGGGTTGCCGGCTGTTGCCGTGTGTAGCCATAGTTGCGGTTAGTGTTGCCGGCTGTTGCCGTATGTAGCCATGCCTGCGGTTAGTGTTGCCGGCTGTTGTCGTGTGTAGACATAGCTGCGGGTAATGTTGTAGGCTACTGCTCGCCGTGCCGAGGTGATTGCTAATAGGAAGGCTGCAGCCAAGAAACAGTGCGAGCACGCCGA
Organism: Priapulus caudatus; assembly: GCF_000485595.1. Classification (NCBI taxonomy): domain Eukaryota; kingdom Metazoa; phylum Priapulida; class Priapulimorpha; order Priapulimorphida; family Priapulidae; genus Priapulus; species Priapulus caudatus. Next base: position 80,673 of record NW_014577952.1, read on the forward strand.
GGAGATGAGAAAGGCTTTCAAGGCTAACCAGGCCGAGAAGACCAGGAAGATGCAAGAAGTGCAGGACGAAAAGTAAGCGGAGCGCCACAAGAGTGAACAGATATAAAAGGGGATGTGGATGGATAGAAGAGAGTCATGCGCAAATGCATTGCCACTGTCTATGGCACCGATTTTTTATCTCTTGCATATTCCCCAACTTTTCCCATACTTTCGTTTCTCTCGGTTTCCTGCTCTCTTCTTCCTCCCTCTTCGGTATATTTTCTTTCCACCTCCCCCCCCTCTCTCTCTCTGTCTCGCCGTTCTCTTTCACTCCCCTTCTCGCTTCCTATCTACTCTTTCATCTCCCAATCTCTCTCACGCAATTGTTCACACCCTATATCTTTCCTTTTTCTATCTGTCTGTCTCGCTTTTGTCTCTCTGGTCTGTCCTTCGATTACACGTGCTGGCACAATCTCGCTTAATCTTAATCTTTCGCATCTTCCC
>NW_014577952.1:82444-88524 GCF_000485595.1 Priapulus caudatus
GTACCGTAGCATGATGCTAACACCCCCCCCCGTGTCTGTACCGTAGCATGATGCTAACACCCCCCCGTGTCTGTACCGTAGCATGATGCTAACACCCCCCCCCGTGTCTGTACCGTAGCATGATGCTAACACCCCCCCCGTGTCTGTACCGTAGCATGATGCTAACACCCCCCCCCGTGTCTGTACCGTAGCATGGTGCTAACATCCCTCCGATGCTACGGTACAGAGAGGATGCTAACACCCCCCCCTCCGTGTCTGTACCGTAGCATGATGCTAACACCCCCCCCGTGTCTGTACCGTAGCATGGTGCTAACATCCCTCCGTCTCTGCACCGTAGCATGATGCTAACACCCCCCTGTGTCTGTACCGTAGCATGATGCTAACACCCCCCCCCCCTGTGTCTGTACCGTAGCATGATGCTAACACCCCCCCCGTACCGTAGCATGATGCTAACCCCCCCCGTGTCTGTACCGTAGTATGGTGCTAAAATCCCTCCGTCTCTGCACCGTAGCATGATGCTAACATCCTGTGTTTCCTCCATCTAGGCTAGCAGCGACGATGGCGCGGTGCACCAGACGAAGTCGCGTGAGGATCAGCCCATCGATGACGTGCAGCTCAGGATTGAATCGCTCAGCGGGACGAAGGGGGGATTACAATTCTACTGTCCGATCGGCAACCACGTGCCGACAGCACTTATGCCGATCCGGCTCGCCAAATACGACTCGGGCGTCGACTTCATCCTGGCGCTCGAGGAGTTGGAAAGAAACATCGAGCAGGTAGGTGGCGCTGGCATCTTGCATCGGAGAAATATATAGTGGGAGCACTGATTTATATATAACTCAGTAACTTATACATAGATTAGTGAGTGGGATCTCGTATACGTCGACGATGATGATGGGTTATTGATAATAGTGGTGATTGCGTGTCGCGTCATAACAAATTGTTGCGTGGGTGTGTGCGTGTGTGCGCGTATGTGGGTGTGCGCGTGAGTGCGCGTACGTGGGTGCGCCCGCGTGGGTGCATGTGTGCGTGCTTGCGCGGTTTATCCGAAATGTTGGCGCTTCTTGGCTTAGCTTTTCTACCCCAATTAAAAGTTAACATCGCAAAGAGGAGCGTGGAGAGCTGTGGTACATGAGCCAGATAGCGTGCGCTGCGAACTAGGCCGATACACGAATACCTCGATCTATAACTGCGGTGTTGTTGTGTGTAGCTATAGCTGCGAGTGATGTTACAGGCTGTAACTACATCTACGGATTATGTTGCTCCTGCCATGTGTAGTTATAGCTGCGTGTAATGTTGCAAGCTGTTGCCGTGTGTAGCTGTAGCTGCGTGTAATGTTGCAAGCTGTTGCCGTGTGTAGCTGTAGCTGCGTGTAATGTTGTAAGCTGTTCCCGGGTTTAGCTATAACTGCGTATAATGTTTTTTGCTGCTTTCGTTAGTAGCTACAGCTGTGGGTAGTGTTGCCGTATGTAGCCATACCTGCGGGTAATGTTGCCGGCTGTTACCGTATGTAGCCATACCTGCGGGCAATGTTGCCGGCTGTTGCCGTGTGTAGCCATACCTGCGGGCAATGTTGCCGGCTGTTGCCGTGTGTAGCCATACCTGCGGGCAATGTTGCCGGCTGTTGCCGTGTGTAGCCATACATGCGGGCAATGTTGCCGGCTGTTGTCGTGTGTAGACATAGCTGTGGGTATTGTTGTAGGCTACTGCTCGCCGTGCCGAGGTGATTGCTAATAAGAAGGCTGCAGGCAAGAAACAGTGCGAGCACGCCGAGGAGATAAGAAAGGCTTTCAAGGCTAGCCAGGCCGAAAAGACCAGAAAGATGCGAGAAGTGCAGGAACAAAAGTAAGCGAAGCGTTACAAGAGTGAACAGATATAAAGGGGGATGTGGATGGATAGAAGAGAGTCATGCGCAAATGCATTGCCACTGTCTATGGCACCGATTTTTTATCTCTTGTATATTCCTCAACTTCTCCCATACTTCCTATTCGCGTTTCTCTCGGTTTCCTGCTCTCTTTTTCCTCCCTCTTCGGTATATTTTTTTCCGATCCCCCCCCCCTCTCTCTCTCTCTCTCTCTCTCTCTCTCTCTGTCTCGCCGTTCTCTTTCACTCCCCTTCTCGCTTCCTCTCTACTCTTTCATCTCCCAATCTCTCTCACCAATTGTTCACACCCTATATCTTTCCTTTTTCTATCTGTCTGTCTCGCTTTTGTCTCTCTGGTCTGTCCTTCGATTACACGTGCTGGCACAATCTCGCTTAATTCTAATCTTAATCTTTCGCATCTTTCCCCTCGTTTACGTTATTCCCCCCCCCGTCTCTCTCCTCCTCTCTCTCTCTCTCCTCTCTCTCTCTCCTGTCTCTATCTCTAGCTCACTCTCTCTCGCTCTCGCTCTCGCTCTCCTTCCCCCTCGCGCTCTCCCCCTCTCTCTCTCTCTCTCTCTCTCTCTCTCTCTCTCTCTCTCTCTCTCTCTCTCTCTCTCTGTTTTACTCTAACAATCTCTCTCGTTCTCTTTCGCTCTTTAACACTCCCTATAGCACTCTTGCTCCAGCATCCAGAGTCCAGCATTGTGCCATCTCCATCTATGTAAGAAAAAAATTACGTATGTAACATGCCAAATAAAAACGCTCCCTCGTTCAGCGTCTCTATACTTTCATGTGCCGTATTGCTGCATCATTCGCAGGTTCGAGGCTGTCAGCCAGAACAAGGAGAGACTGCAGGAGAAACAGGAGGAACGACTGCGCGATGCTGAGGTTAAGCGTGTGGTAGTTGGCCTTAAGGGAACCACTATGCGTCAGAAGGTATGTGTATGGTCTCCCCCCCCCTCTCTGTGTCTGTTTTTCTATGTGTATCATTATCTTTCTTCCCTTCTCTATTTGCCTTCCCCTTCTCTCTATCTCTATCGATATTTGTCTTCCCATCTCTCTCTATCTCTATCACTATCTCTATCACTATCTCTATCACTATCTCTATCACTATCACTATCACTATCACTATCACTATCTCTATCACTATCACTATCTGTATCTGTATCTGTATCTGTATCTGTATCTGTATCTGTATCTGTATCTGTATCTGTATCTGTATCTGTATCTGTATCTGTATCTGTATCTGTATCTGTATCTGTATCTGTAGCTGTATCTCTATCTCTATCTCTATCTCTATCTGTATCTGTATCTGTATCTGTATCTGTATCTGTATCTGTATCTGTATCTGTATCTGTATCTCTATCTCTATCTCTATCTCTATCTCTATCTCTATCTCCATCTCCATCTCTATCTCTATCTCTATTTCTATCTCTCTCTCTCTCTCTCTCTCTCTCTCTCTCTCTCTCTCTCTCTCTCTGTTTCACTCTCCCTGTTTTCCTTCTCCGCGTTCCTCTCTCTCTATGCACGCGTGCATGAATGTTTGCGTGCGTCATGCGCGCGTACGTGCGCGCGCGCGTGCGTGCGTGTGTATGTGTATATATTTTCCCTCGATTCGCTCGTTCTCTCGTCCCATTGACCAACTATCGAACGTTTTCTCATATGTATTACTCTCTGTTTCGTCTTTAGGTGGCAGAGACCCCTGTTGTTGAGCACATCGAAGTGCAGGAGCTGTAACTCCACTAACTGCTTCCATCTCCGACCGCTGCGTCACCGCTGAGATATCAACCAACCCAGCCCGACGTTTGGTTAGCGATTTAGTTACTTTTACTTGATACCGATCTGAGATGTGGGTGTACGCGTTTCATAGACAAATTTCAAATACTCGGCCGTAAAATTTATTCAAATATCAATTTAAAAAGTTTCAAGCATTACTTTCAAAATTCGGACTCTTAAATCGGACTTAATTTCAAACCCCTGGCTAACGCGTTCCACAAACAGACGGCATCTCTCAACACATTATTTGATGGCTATTTCGATTGCAAAATTTAAAGAGTGATCTCAATTTCACTTTTCATAATTAGATTCAAAATTTAAACTAACATTTCAAAATTCAACTCCGACCTCGCCGTTATAGTTGAGATATCAACAATCCAGCAGAGCATTTAGTTACTTTACTTATTTTTACTTCACAATAGTCTGAGATATGGGCATTTTCGCTTCAAGACAAATTCTATCTATTTGTTTACAATTTCGATTACAAATGCAATTTCAACGCCCAATCTCCGTTTCAAAATTTAATTAAAAAAAGTTTTTAAATTTAAACTAAATTTTTAAAATTTCACTGCGACCTCTACATCCTAGTTGAGATGTCAGGAATCCAATTGGACATTTAGTTAGTTATTTACTTTTACTTCATACTATTCCGAGATATGGGCACATTTTAAGAGACAACATTTTCAAACTTCAAATTCGACCTCTGCCTTCCAGCTGAGATGTCAACCAAACCGGCAGAATGTTTAGTTAGTAAAGTAGTTTTACTTCACAGTATTCTGAAATGTAGGCACATGCGTTTACAAGACAATTTTCAATTATTCAATCAGAATCTGGATTGAAAAATTAATCTATATAGTAATGCTGTAACGGCCGCGTGTAATTTGACGTATCTCCTCCGAAACCGCCGTAAGGAATGTGCCCATTTAACTCTTACCGGGGGGTTTCCAACGTGGCGAAGACACTAAGCTATGTCACTAAGCTTTATTTTGCATAAAAACGTTACTAAAGCAACATTTCACACAACGACGTTCAAAATTTAATTAAAAAAGTGTTTTTTAAATTTAAACAAAATTTTAAAATTTCACTGCGACCTCTACGTCCTAGTTTGAGATGTCAGGAATCCAATTGGACTATATAGTTAGTTATTTACTTTTACTTCATACCTATTCCGAGATATGGGCACATTTTTAGAGACAACATTTTCAAACTTTAAATTCGACCTCTGCCTTCCAGCTGAGATGTCAACCAAACCGGCAGAATGTTTAGTTAGTAAAGTAGTTTTACTTCACAGTATTCTGAAATGTGGGGCACATGCGTTTACAAGACAATTTTCAATTATTCAATCAGATCTGGATTGACAAATTAATTTCAATGTCAAATTTCATGTCAAACGTCAAAATTTTAAATTTCGAAATTTGAAGCAAAATCCTCAAAATTCAACTCCGATCGGTAACTTCTAGCTGAGATTCCAACCAAACCAGCGGAATGTTTAGTTAGTAACGTAGTTACTAACGCAAACATACACACATCGACCAACACGCACGCACGCATACACACATACTCACGCGGACACACACGCACGCGCGCGGACACACATGCACGCACGCCGCTACAAACACGCATAATTTTGATCTGAGCACATTGTTCTGAGGATTTCCAATAGAAATCTCACCCAAGTCGCCCTAATCTAATCAGTTGTTGTGACTGTTCAAAAATTATCTACCAGGTAATCTCGATAGCTCTTGAAAAAAGGTGATGAAATTATGGCAGCCTGGGACCTAGCTTCCATCGATGGCGCAGAGGGCGCATGCGCAAGTGGGACACGGTTAACATTGTTATGTTGTGTAGATATATCACACACCCACACATACACCCCCACAACCACACGCACACACTATAACATACACATAGACACACGACATGCACATGCCCAATTCTACTCTGAGCACCCTGTTCCGAGGATTTCCATCTAAATATCACGAAAATACCGTCTCTGACCCCGATTCCAATCTATGCCCCTTATTTAGAATTTTGACATTTTCTGTCAGGTAAACTCGAAAATCGCCAAAAGATGACAAGATTATGGCAACCTGGTGCGCATGTACGTGCACATGCGCAAGTGGACGCATTAGATCATGTTAGTTTTTAAATTCATCACGACACACACACACACACAAGCACACAAACAGACAAATACACAAACACACAAACACACAAACATCTAATTTTGGTCTGTGCACCCTGTACTGAACGGTTCCAATCAAATTGTCACCCAACCCCCTATAATCTGATCACTGATTTTAATATCGATTTCAATCTAAACCCCTGGTTTCAGAACTGGAACAGCATCTGCAGGTAAGCTCGAAATATCTAGAAAAATGTGATGAAGTTATCGCAGCGTACACACACACGCTCTCTCTTCCTTCTCTTCACTTCTCTCA
>NW_014577952.1:88549-113289 GCF_000485595.1 Priapulus caudatus
TCTTGGGAAATTCTGCCCTAGCAACGGCCGTGCGACCCTTGACGACCGGTCTGATGCAACAATGATATTAAAAATTCCTGCTTGGATGATCCCTTCGCGAAATATTTCGGGAGTCAATGCAATTTTAACATGGACCATTTATGGAAATTAAAACTTCAACGGAATGACACACGCCTAAAACTCACAGACAAGCCACAATATGGAAATGCATGTCCAGCATGGCGTATGATAGCAATAATAGGTCAAAGAGAGTATATACTCTCTCTCTCTCTCTCTCTCTCGTCGCGCGCGCTCTCTCTCTCTCTCTCTCTCTCTCTCTCTCTCTCTCTCTCTCTCTCTCTCTCTCTCTCTCTCTCTCTCTCTCTCTCTCTCACACACACACACACACACATTCACACATGACCTGATTTTGACATAAGCACCTTGTTCCTAGAATTTCTAATAAAAAAAAACCTACGCCACCTTTTTCTGGCCAATGATTCTGAACCCAAATGTAATCGAAGCCATGGGTTCAGAGCTTGCACATTATATGGCACATAATCGTTAAAGATCTCGAGAAAATGCTATAGTTATGACTGCCTATGACCATCAGCGTATTTTATATTCAGCAAACTGATTTGAAGCACTTGATCATGACTTAGATGACCCGAGTTTAAAATTCATATTCTGTTTAAAATTTTCATACAATTTCAAAATCAATTCTCACTCTCATTTTTAGATTTGATCTCCACCTGAAAACCCGATATCCGTTCGCAAAATCACTAATGATTTTCAAAAACGTTTTCCCGTTTCGAAATCAATCACCACCTTCAAAATTTCTATTTCTAATTTTAAAATTCTACTTTCAATAAAGTTTTCACAAAGTGTTTTTCGTTTTTAAAATTATTTTTTGTTTTCGAAATCAATCTACGTTTTCAAAATTAATTTTCGTTTTCCATATAAAATTTGTATTTTTACAACCAACTGGCGTTGTTTCAGTCAATTCTCGTTTTCAATATCATTTCTCGGTATTGAAGCTGGCTTGCTTCTTCAAGTTTTTGAAACTGGCGGTTAGTAGATGAGCTGGTGTCATAGAAGAGTCATCCGACTGATAACCAGAGAAGATAAGTTAAACTAGCCTGGACCTTCAGCTCCTACTAAATCAGACATAGAAATTACCCCTTGAAAGTTAATAACAATAAGTTGTGATAGCCACAGTATAGGCAAAAGATGCATGGTGGGGCGACAACGTGAGGTTAGCGTGTGACCGACAGGTAGAAGTTAAAGCAGGTGAGTGAAGACGGAGGTGAGGCGTGGAGAGAGTGAACATATGTGGTACTGGTAGGAGTTGCGGGGATGAGGATGGGAGAAAGTGAGAAGGTTTTGCCTACCCTTTCTTCCCTCCCCAACTTTGCTGCCGTCAATTCCTCACCCCATCTATTCTCTCTTTTCACACCTCGACTCTATCTTCAATCACCTGCTCCAATGTTCCCTGACTTACCACCCTCTTGGCTTTACGTTGCACCCCATCCTGCACCTTTACCTATCCCTTCATAGGCTCTAATATGGCCATCCTGACCTTCGAAGTTGTCTTTCAAGAAGTAACTTCCATGTCTACAGTGGGAAGATCTGAGGCTCCATGCTAATTTGCTAGTCACTTAAGGTTAACATAGGGATGGCTCTCCTATGGAAGCAGCGCACCTACCAGATACTAGTTGTAGAAAATTGGAAGAAGCAACCGGGCTTCGACAACGGAAGATGATGTTGAAAAAGGAAATTTATCTCAAACACGTTACTTGTTTAAAAAAAAACGAATTTTATCTTGAAATCCAATATTAACTTTAAGAATGTAGATTGAATTTGAAAATATAAATTAATTTTAAGGATAAAAGGTGATTGTTGGAAACCAAAATTGATATTCAATGTCCATTTTCAAAAAGTATTCTTCTGTGCATTTTTTGCGTTTCAGAAACTAGTTATTTATTTTTATAAACTACAGAACTCAATCATTGAAATACTCATGATGCAATCGCTGACAGCCCCCCCCCATCCAAACCCAATCCGGTATAGAGGTGCCAGATTATCTGCCATATATTTGCAAAAAATAATATTTGAAAAGGTGTCTATTTTAGTAGCATTTCAGGAACATCTAGATTCTTGCGTTTAACGCACGCACAGACACACGCGGGGGTGAGTGAGAGAGGGAGAGAGGGAGAGAGAGAGAGAGAGAGAGAGAGAGAGAGAGCATAGAGAGCGAAGATAGAGAGCTAGAGAGGAGAGAGAAGAGAGAGAGAGGAGATAGAGTAAGAGTAGAAAGTGAGAGAGGTAGTTGAAAGAGGAGGAGTAAAAGAGTAAAACTAATACAACACAAGCATAACATAAAGAATGTGTCAGTCAATCATGCATCGTGGCAGGCAGACAGACAAGGCAGACAGCGCAGACAGGCAGGCAGCAGGTAGTCGCAGGCGGCAGAGGCAGAACATAGATAGACAGACATACATACAACAAATCAACAGACAGACTAGACAGCAGACAGCAGCAGGCAGAGACAGCAGACAGGCAGTCGAGGCCGGCAGGTAGCAGGCAGGCAGAACAGGCAGAAATCGAAGATAGATAGATAGAGACAAATAAAGAGCAGAGAGAGCATTTACAACACATTTGATCGTCGGACTGTGCTGTTTATCTGTCAATACTAAAACAGTAATAATTGGATCGCTTAACGTCGATTTTGCAGTCCAGGAGCGTCCAAATTTTTCGGCGTTATGGAAACTATGTTACTGTATTCACGCTTTTATATTTATATCAACTTTGATTGTTGTCATCAATTCGTTAAGCCGCCATTCTGTCCAAAAATTTATGTTAGGTTTGCACCTATGTACAAAATTAATTTTAAAAGATGTTTAATTTTGCAGTAGAAATCAGAATTTGCGTTTTTTGCACTAAATATACACACCACTCGAGAGGAAGAGAGTAGGGAAGGGAGAGAGAGAGAGAGAGAGAGAGAGAGAGAGAGAGAGGGAGAGAGATAGAAAGGCCGGGAAAGAAAGTGTATGGAAAAGAGTGAGAGAAACACAACACACAAACACTACTGGTTCAGGCGTGTCATGTTATCTGCCCAATACTAACAAACACTTGGTGAAACGTTAGAGAAGTGTCACTTATGGCAGTCCAGGATCATCCAAATTTTTGCGTCTCAGAAATTCTATTTAATTATTTAATTACATCTTTAATTGTGAAATCAAATTCAAAATCCACTTATTGCCAAAATTCGTTAACACTTTCACAAATTTACCATTGGCTTAAAAATTTGAAATCAATTTCGAATCAATTACAATCCATTTCAAAATTCAAGATAGTTTTACAAAACCAAAAACATTTTCAAAATGCTCAATACGAAATGACAGAGTACGCACTCACGTGCAAGTAAGTGCACCATACCCTGCTATTTGTGTCATACGCCACCCCTGCCATACACGCCACCCCTGGCTCGCCCACCCCACCCCACTTCAGTGGTGCCAGACCAACTACGACATAATTACAGAAACAATATTTAGAACAACGTGTACATGTTGGCAGCCAGTAGCTTCCAGATATTTACCACGCACCACACACCGCACACACACACACACGCACGCACACACACACATACACATACATTCACACACACTTACACCTCAGGTTCAGATGTGTTCGGTTATTTGCCCAATGTTTGCAAACACTTAAAGAAACGTACATTCGTGCATTGTGGCAATCCAGGAGCACCAGAATTTTCGCGTTTCAGAAACGAGTTTCAATTATTCAATAACACATTTAGTTGTGATCTCAAATTCCAAATCCACATAATGTCCAAATTCATAAACCGTTTAAAAATCTTATACGAGTTTCAAAAATATTACGATTGGGTTCAAAATCTAAAATCAAATTCGGATCAATTAAATTCCCTTTAAAAAATCAGGATAGTTTTATAAATTTTAACGCAATTTCAAAAAGCTCTCTCCGAAATGACAGAGTATCCGCGCTAAGTTAAGTGCATCAGACCGTGCTATTTGCAAGCAATATATATGTCTCCCTTGCCCACGACACCCCACGCTCGGTTCAGAGGTGCCAGATGATCAGCTGCCAAATGATTACAGAAATAACATTTTTAAAACGTGTCTATTTTAGTAGCATAGAAACATCCCGAATTTTTGCTTTTTACACATATAAACACGCGCGCGCACGCACAGACAGACAGACAGATAGACCGACAGTAGTCAGACAGACAGACAATCAGACAATCAGACACTCGGACAGACAGACAGACAGACAGACAGACAGTGTCTGTCTATCTGTCCGTCTGTCCATCTGTCCGTTTGTCCGTCTGTCTGTCTATCTGTCTGTCTGTCTGTCTGTCTGTCTGTCTGTCCGTTTGTCCGTCTGTTTGCCTGTCTGTCCGAATGTCTGACTGTCTGTCTGTCTGACTGTCTGTCTGTCGGTCTGTCTGTCTGTCTGTCTGCCTGTGTGTGTGGGTGTGTCTGTCTGTCTGTGTGTCTGTGTGTCTGTGTGTCTGTCAGTTTGTTTGTCTGTCTGTCAGTGTATCTGTCTATCTAGCTGTCTGTCTGTCTGTCTGTCTGTCTGTCCGAGTGTCTGATTATCTGTCTGTCTGACTACTGTCTGTCTATCTGTTTGTCTGTCTGTCTGTCTGTCTGTCTGTCTGTCTGCCTTTGTGTGTGTGTCTGTCTGTCTGTCTTTGTGTCTGTGTGTCTGTGTGTCTGTCAGTTTGTTTGTCTGTCTGTCAGTGTATCTGTCTATCTAGCTGTCTGTCTGTCTGTCTGTCTGTCTGTCTGTCTGTCTGTCTGTCCGGCTGTCCGTCTGTCTGTCTTTCTGTCTGTCTGTCTGTCTGTCTATCTGTCTGTCTGTCTATTTGCCTGTCTGTCTGTCTTTCTTTCTGTCCGTCTGTCTCCATCTCCCTGTGTGTACGCGCGTGTGCATGTGTGTAAAACGCATAAATCTGGATATTTCTATGTCACTGAAATAAATGTTTTTTTTGTAATTATTTTGCAGATACTTAGGCACCTCTGAACCGAGGGTTGGGTGGGGTAGGCAGGGATGACATTATTATACTGCTTGCAAATAGTAGGGTCAGATACGCTGACTACGCGTGCATACTGTGTCATTGCGAAGAGAGTAATATTTAAATTGCGTTTAAATTTGTAAATCTATCCTGGTTCTGTCTGTCTGTCTATCTGTCCGGACAGACAGACAGACAGACAGACAGAGGAAAGAATTTTAACAATCCAAGAGCACCAAATTTTTCAGAAACTAGTTCCAATTATTCAATCACGCCATTGAAGTCAAAATTGATTGATAGTTTCAAAATTTCATCTGAGTCGCAAAAATATTAACATTTGCTTCAAAATCACAAATTAAATTCGAATCAACTAAAACCAATTTCAAAGTTTAGGATGGTTTCACAAATTTAACTGCAATTTCAAAATGCTCTCTTTGCGATGACATGGTACACACGTGCAAGTAAGTGCATCTGACTTGACCCTGTTATTTGCAAGCAATATATGTCACCCTGCACCATCCCATCCGTGCCCCAGTTCAGAGGTGCCAGGTTATCTGCCACATAATCACCAAACAAATTTTTGATAAAAAGTGCCCATGTTGGTAGCCATGCAGGAGCATCGAGATTTCTATGTTGCTTACACACCCGGTTCAGACCTGTCAGGTTATCTGCCTAATACTTGCAAATACTAACAAAAATTTGTTTGAAAAATGTCATTAGTGGCAGTCCAGGAATCTTCATATTAATATTGGCTCCAAAAATATATAAATCCAATATTCAAAATAGTTTTACAAAACCAAACGCATTTTCAAAAAGCTCCATTCGCCATGACACAGTATGTACATGCATCAAATCCTGTATAATTATTATGTCAATACGTCCCACCCTCGGTTCAGATGTGCCAGATTATGTGCCACATAATGATAAATACAATATTTAGAAATCGCTCTCTATTTTGGTAGCCCAGAAGCATTCAGTTGTTTCTGTGGCGCACACACATACATACACACGCACGCGCGCACACGCACACACGCATATACACCAACATTCCCAATTCAGAGGTTTCCGGTTATGAGGTTTCCGGTTATCTGTCCAACACTTTGGCAACATTTCGGCAAACAATTATCAAAATATAGGCACTTCAGGATCACCAACATTTTCGCTTTTCAGAAACTAATTTTAATTAGTCAATCACGATTTTTATTCTGTAATTGAATTAAAAAACTTCATAATGCCTGAATTTATTAACAGTTTTACAATTTGATCTGAATCTAAAAAATGTTAACCTTGGCTTCAAAATTCGAAAATAAATTGTAAATCAACAAAAATCTATTTCAGAATTTCAAAGTTCACACTATTTTTAACCCTTTCAATAAAATGTAAATGCATTCTTTAAAAATGGCAATATGCATTTACAGTTAGCACATGAAACCCTACTGTTTGCCACAGGTATATATGATCTTCCAGCCGTGGTGTTAGGTGTCAGATCATTTGTCAATAATGATTTGAAAAATGTGCACATATCATTACCTGAAAGTAAAGCATTTAGGAACAATAGCTTTATTAATATATGAATAATGTAATTGAATAGATTGTTTAAAATCATTTTGATATTATAAACACCGCTTGGGAATTGTGACGAACATATTAATTTTTCACTAGTGGTATAAATAATATTTGCGATTGCAACAATATATAAAAAATGTGCCCATATCTCATTCGAAAGCGAGACATTATTCAGCAACGTATTTGTCATAATGTCTTCTACTTGGTTATTAGACCTATTTTAACGTAATAAACACGACTCAATGTGTATAAATTATTATGAATACATACAAATGTTTATAACCGTACTCAAAAATATGTGGAAATTCAAAAATATATAAAAACAATTCTTATATCATCATCTGAACGCGAAGCATTGTTCAGCAATAGGATTTGTTAATAATGTCTTCCGTTTGATTGTTTATCGAATTGATTTAACGAACTCAATAGTGAAGAAAATGTCAATTTTCCGTGACTACTCTTAATAAAAGCTATTTTCAACTTAATATAAATGTTTACTGTTTCGTTTGTATTATCTTTTCAGTAATTCCTACTCCTCTCATACTCGTGGGCATATCTGATTTCTTTAGGAGTTCGTGAATATAGTTTTAAACGCAGAACGGCAGCTCTAATGTCTAGGCTGCATGGCTATCAATGCATTGCGGAAAATAAATTAATGATCTAGCGCTAATTCAACAGTGAACTTTATTTGAGTCAAAACTAACACAAATTAGGGCTATATCACTTCTTCTAAAAAAGACAACTTTCCGTGGTGCTACTCTGAGGTTGTGTTTTAGACTGAACGTATCTACAGGGTTGGTTCCTAAATAATGTAAACTTGAATATGCTTAACCTGTAGCGAACCCAACGTTAGCCGTATTAGTTCGGCAAGTTCGAGATGGATTTCCGAGATAATTTTTATTCATGAATAAATTAAATCGGCATCCTTTATTTTCAGTTTTCAAGTGTAAATTTATTTTTTGGCTTTGAACTCACTCACATATTGGAACAACATACATACTCTGATTGTTTTAATGCTACTTTCATGCAACGGATTGTTTCTACGAAACTTTGTAGGCAATTTTGAATGCGCGTTTTACTTATTTCAGCCAACAGAGGGCTCCACGTAATGAAACTATGTGAATTCATCTGGCAGTTAGTATAGGTAAAAGTATCGAAGCCTGAAACGATATACGACTTTTGAGTTTCCGAGTTTTCGAGTTTCTGAGTTACTAAGTTTCATCTGCGCATGCCTTTTCATATATTTTATTATGTCCGATGTGAAACAAAGAAAAGCAATGATAGGCATAGTAGATAATTTGTTATAACTCCTGTCACGAGTTACGGGAATTTTTGTGACGGAATTTTGACCTATTTTGGGAAATTCTTAACTATGGGAAGGTATAAAACGGGACATTTTTGGAGCATTTTTCCCTATTTTTTGGGACTTAATTAGTCATATCTTCAACATTTCTCAACCAATTACCTTGATATTTCACATGAGGTATGTTCACAGTAGAGGTAATTAGTAGCCCTATGACGTCATTTAATTGTACTTTTATTGCATTTCATTGACTTTTTTTAGCCATGTCATCTACATTTCTCAACCAACCACTTTGATATTTCATATGAACTATATGTACATCAAAGGTAATTAGTACCATTAATTTGACCTTTGAATAACCCCTACGTAATGACCTATGACGTCATCAAATTGCAGAGCGCCTGAAACGGTGCTCGCGCATGCGCAATATCTCATCAGAAGAAGAATATTTTGCAAAATTCATGCATTTAAAATGAAGAGCAGGTATCCCAGCAGAGATTTATATGATAACATACCATCCGTAGACCTCACTTAAGAAATAGGACGAATACCTTGCATGTAAGGTGTCCGCTGCATATGCCAATCAGTACACAATCTGGCTACGTTAGAGTGTTAGCGCATGCGCAATATCTCACCACAGAAGCTATATTTTCTGATGAATATGCATTTATTATGGTTAGGGGGTATCTCAGCATAGTTTTCTGAAATAGATTTTTATATGTAGACCTGTGTTTATAAAGAGGAGAGCGCCCTAGCCTGTAGGGGCAAAACTCCTACTTCACCCCTCCAGAAATCGCATCAAGTTTAACCATGTACTGCTACACGCCCCACATATCACAAATTTGATACACCTATACCCTAGGATATAATACACAGGATATATAACATTAGCAACTATTTGGCTACTTTACTATACAAGCTACCGCGCTCACAATCTACTTTCAAGCGTTCATAAATATAAGTAGCAACGTAACATATTCAATATTTTACATTAAATTTTAATGATTTAGGGTTCTGGGCTGTATGGTAGGTCTAGAACTATAGTATAGCCCTTGTTCGCCACAGGCTGGCGAACAAGGGCTATACTATAGTTCTGGAGCTAGGTTGTATCGGGGTTGTATGGTAACTCCTGCTGCTCGTACTCGTAGTCGTACTAGCTACGCCGTGTTTGAGATACTCACCGCTCTACTAGCCTTTCTACCAGAAACCCGCGCATTTCTCTTTTTCAGCTCCTCTTTCAAGTCGTTAATTGTCCAGCTTGCATATTTACTGGACAAAGACATTTTTTAGCTATGTTGGTATGGAAGACCTGAGACGACATGCGCCTTTTTGAGTTTCCGAGTTTCTGAATTTCCCATCAATATATATATATAAAGTGTTGACAGAGTCGTAGAAAATGTTTGAAGTCCAAAAATAAACACACTGCGCATGCGTTATTCCGTGACATTAAAGTCAGTTTAAATTTAGAATCGCCTACCGTGAGATTAAATGTGTTGCGGGAAATGTGATGCGGGAAAGAACAATTTAAATTTAGAATCTCCTACCATAAGAGTAAATATGTGTGCCTTTTTAAGCGGGATAGCATAATTCTAATTTAGAATCCCCTACCGTGAGAGTAAATGTGTGTTCTATTAAGCGGGAAAGCATAGGGCCTAATTTAAATTTAGAATCTCCGTCATAACGCATGCGCAGTGTGTCTGTTTACGACTTAAATTTTTTTTTCAATGAGTGTTCTCACGTGTTTACATTCTTCCCTGTGTGACCCTTGCTTGACCTCCATATGTAGTACTATATACGATACGAAATTCAGAAACTCGAAAACTCGAAAACTCAAAAAGTCATACGTCGTTTCAGGGCTTCCATAGTATGTCGTTTCAGAGCTTCCATATAAAAGTAGTCAGTGAGTAAATGCCGTCAAATGTACGGTGGAAATGTACGCAATAAGATTCATAGAGATGTGTTTTCACACGCATCTTTGCAACCTAATCTCATATACAATGCCCAGCGATCACTACAGGACAAGATAAAGAACGAACCGAGCCTTCTCCATAACAGACGACATGTGGGCTCTGCTGATTTTGTCAAATTAAAAGAGTTAACCTTTTTACCTACGCAGGCCGTATTATTCTTCAGAATGCGGGTGAGTACACAAGGACACGGGGAGAGGTGACGACGAGGCTAGGGTTAATACCCTCACTCATCTCCCTATCCATATACGGTACCATCCACGCCTTCCCTCCCTCGCCAACCCCTCACGCCATCACCTCATTAGAAAACAATTATCTGCTTCCTCACATTTAAAAGCGTGGAATGAAGGCGTGTCAATAAAACAGATCAACAACACGAAAGAAGAAGAGATATACCACTGTTCAAAAAGCCGTACGCGCATTCCTCTCATCTCTCTCTCTCTCTCTCTCTCTCTCTCTCTCTCTCTCTCTCTCTCTCTCTCTCTCTCTCTCTCTCTCTCTCTCTCTCTCTCTCTCTCTCTCTCTCTCTCTCTCTCTCTCTCTCTCTCTCTCTCTCTCTCTCTCTCTCTCTCTCTCTCTCTCTCTCTCTCTCTCTCTCTCTCTCTCTCTCTCTCTCTCTCTCTCTCTCTCTCTCTCTCACACACACACACAATATCTCTCTCTCATGCTCAACACATCCATCGCACATGTGCACACCATTTATACATACAAATTTATATAGATATACATGCATGCCCATATGCACACAACCCTTCTGCATACATATTAATATAAATATACATACATGCACATATGCACATGCACCCTTTCTGCATACATATTTATAATATAAATATACATGCATGCACATATGCACACCCTCTAATAATCCATTCACGGATTATTGTAATCACAACAGGCAGGGAAGGAAGCTAACCCAGCTTTCTGTGGCATAAACCTGAAGATACCGCATAGCAAAGTTCAAGTCGCTTGTGCGCAAGCACAGACTAATAATATACTTATATTTATACTTATATACTTTATACTAGTACTACTTGTCCTGTAAACACACGCGTGCGTGTACCTATGCGCGGCGTGTACATCCACCACAGGTAATGAGTGCGTTGCGCGTGTACGTGCACGTATGTGTGTAAGTACACGCTTGCATGTGCGTGCGCCAATGCGTATACGTGCACGCATGCCCCCACTCGTGTGTGAACGAACGCACGTTTATAGTTAGATTGGTTAGCTAGTTATAGTTATATAGTTTATAAATAACACGTATATTATAGTTAGCTAGTTGTCGATTTATCTGTGTGATATGCGTCGGGTAACGGTTCTGTTCGTTGTTCATATTCGGGATACGAAGAGAACAGTTAAGTTTTAGGCAGACTTGCTGAACGCACATGACAACATTGTTGACAACATGACGACATAATTGACGACAACATGACGACATAATTTATTACAGGGATGGGCGATTCAGCGTTATGAAGCTGTTATTATATGGCGGTAATGCGGTAAAATACTGTGAGCATCACGCGCTATACAGCCTACAGGGACCTTTTCGTATCGAACGTGTATTCTGATCAAGCTTGCTGAATGACATTATTTACATTGAATTCAGTCAAAAGCAAATTATTGCTATAGGTCTTGGTCAAGCTAATACTAAATCATTAAAACAAAATTGAGCGTTAAGAACGAATTAAAACAATTAAGTTTGAAATAAAAGTCAAGGGTTTGTCGGGATTGTGATTATAATTTTTACACACAACGTTGAGCAGTGTGCGGATTATTAAAGCTGTCACAGGCGGATTTTTTCATAGATGGTTCCATGACGCGTTAGTGACTTTTTCTCCGACGGAGAGATAAGCCTTCCCGAAGGGGCAGTAGCTCTCTCTCTCTCTCTCTCTCTCTCTCTCTCTCTCTCTCTCTCTCTCTCGTTCTCTCTCTCTCTCTCTCTCTCTCTCTCTCTCTCTCTGCTCTCATCTGGGCTCATCTGGGTCTTACCGGTAGGTTTGTTGGGTTTGGGCGTGTCATGCGCTGACCTGGAGATGAAAGATATTTTAAAGTTGGTCGCCGTTTACGGCTGATCTTCGCTTCGTAAGCTGTCTCGCTAGCAACTGAGCTTGTTGTGAATATCTGCTCTTTATATAAGTAATATGTGCTTCGAGTATGTAAAGTGGGTGCGAGGAGGCGACATGTTACAGGAATACGCATACACGGTAAAACTGTCTAACGCGACAGTGGTACGTCACACGTATCAAAAATGGCGCGCCCGACGTATTGTCTGCTGGCTGTATTTTATTATGTGCATATATGTACGGCGATTGTGCTCATTATTTGTTAAGAAGAAGATCCACTAGTTTTTTTAATCAAGCGACGGTGAATTTTTGTTACGTGTGTCGAGTAAAGTGGTCATAATATAATTTATGAATTACGTATAGGGAAATTTACGTAACCCGGGTTGTTGTCGTAGCGCGGGGTAATTATGTTTCATCTTTTCTATAATTTTTCTGTTAAATTATATATTCAAATTATTTCAGTGGTGGCGGTATCTTCCGACTACAATGTGATTCCTACTAAATATATAATAATAATACTTAAGGTATAAGCAAACTAAACACGTATACGCAATCCATAACAACAGGCAAATTTTAGTTCATATACAAAATAATTTTAATGGATTTGTAATAATACACGGAATCGCCAATGTGGGATGAACCCATGCTCATTAATTATCGAAAGGATTATATATAGTCAGGAATTTCATAAAGAGTCGTGGGAAAAAGAGTGTGTATTTATATACGAGCCATCACGACATAAGATTACTGAAACAAACATAAATCTGGCTTTGTGTTGTTCATGTCGTTGAGTATCATAACAAAACATCACGGTGATTCATAAAAATGAGGCCACGAAAGTGTAGTGACCAAAATTTTGCCGGTAAATGACGTATTGGTGGTGAAAGATAGCACCACGTTTCTTTGTTGCTGGCAGTGGTGAAGCTATGTCAGTGAAGCCCGTATATAGTAGATCCGATTACCATGAGTCCTCAAAGCTCTAATGCGCAGTCAAAGATGGCGGCTGGCTGCACTAACATTAGGCCGAGTCGTAAAACATTGGGGGTCACATCTTACAGCTTGCCTCTGTACGCGAAGTCAACGTTCTTGATGTGCTGCACCAGCCTGTAATGAGAACAAACATTACAGCCCTAACCCTAACCTATGTATTCTTGTGGATGTAACGCGCGCGCGTGTGTGTGTGTGTGTGTGTGTGTGTGTGTGTGTGTGTGTGTGTGTGTGTGTGTGTGTGTGTGTGTGTGTGTGTGTGTGTGTGTGTGTGTGTGTGTGTGTGTTGTGTGATGTGTGCTGTGCTGTTGTGTGTGTTGTGCGTGCGTGCGTGCGTACGTGCGTGCGTGCGTGCGTGTGTAGTCGGTATAAAGGCCGCGAGCGTGTGTGTCTAGTCTACAAACAATGATACAAATAATAATAATTCGTAACAAATTCATAAAATACAAGACGCCGCATTTGCCAATACGATCATCTCGCAAGATAAATTTAACGCACCAGTTCTTGCCAGTAGAATACTTCCTCGTCGGACACCGGGGTGGACAGCTTGGCAGATGGGCAAGGAATCCGTCGTGGAAACTCTTGTGCTCCTTGAAGCCGGCGTAGTTTGCCCTGTCATGACTGGCCCTGGTCAAAGCCATAAAGTAGAAATTAATAACCCTTATATGGTTAGCAACTATATATATATATATATATATATATAAAGCAAGAAAATCATAGAGTGGGCTACTATTGGTCTGTTTTGATAGTTCATATAAATAAATAATTAAATATTATATATAAATTAAATATTATTTATATATAAATAATTAATATATATATATATATAATACCCCCATGAAGTGTATTGTTGTGCTAAAGTAGTGAACAGATACGGATTATAACATCTAAGTAAAGCATTTTTTTCTATGTTAAACTACGTGTGTAATAGCTTTGGTGATGTACCAACACATTTGACCTACCTGCTCGTAGTGGAAGTGAGAAGCCATCAAATCCTGACACTTCTTCAGCGCGGCCTTTGAGCCGTGGTTGGTACCAATAGCAAATAGGCTCTGGAAGAGACCCTTGTGCTCATCGTCCAGACGTTCGTACTGAAAGCAAAGTCAGACAAATAAATATGGAGACTCGTGCGAGCCTTCGACTTTCATTAATATATATATATATATCAAGAGACTTGATATATATATATATATATATATATATATATATTGCGTATTTTACGGTGGAAACGAATAGCTTAAAAATACAATTGTCTGAATAATTTACAGCTTTTGTAAACCAGCATTCTACTTACGAACACCATGAAGCTGGTATCCCATCTGTATGGCTCGGGAACTGCGTAGGTCGCCATCTTGCTTACTGTGCTGACTGAACACGAGTAGAATTTCTGAGGGCCGTGGTAAAGTAAGGACGATGATCATAGTGTCGAGTTGATCTTTTATAGCAAGATTGGATCACATAACTGCATCGATATTCGAGGGGTAGGTCGCATGTTTTTGTCCCACTAGCAAATGCAGATTTTCGTCGCCATTCTTCTTCATTCTCCTCATATACCATCACGCCTGCTATTTTCTATTAAAATAGTGTAAGAATATCGCTTAAAATTACATTAGAGACGTTGTCGCTTATAGTAAACTGAAACGCTGCGTGCAATCCAGCCTCCCCGCGGGACTATAGTGCGACGATTATCGCCATCGGTGACATCTCGTTCGCTGCCTACGTGCAAAGACTCACGTTCACTCACGATATCGTTGAAGACCGGAAACTGACTCCCGGTTTATTCTAAATTACAAATAAAAATAAAAATCTAGGCTACTGACTTCCAGCCTTAAATTGTCGAATCACATCAGCCCGGGTATACCGCCATGTATGGGGAGATGGGTCATTTTTCTCGATTTGTTTTTTTTTCAACGAAACAAACCATTGTAGTTTGAACGTTAGAACGAAATGTTTAACGCCCCACTGAGAATAACGATCATACAGAACTCTTCTGGCTTCATATAATGTTACAATTTGTGACAACGAGGCTCGCACCGCCTCTACGGGACGCAGATTCGCTTCTCTACACCATGTTTGTCCGCCAAGTGTACCACACGTGCCACTGAGCTAAAAAGATAGCAGCAAACTAGGATATTTTACGCCCCACAGCCATGGTGTAGTAACCGGGAAGGTATTAGACTATGTACGTTCAGTAATAAATTCACTGTAAAGAACCTATTTTTAACCTATCTCGGTCCACGGCGTTCGCTTTTGAAATGCCGATACTCAACCAGAATTCTCGACGAACCACTAGATACTCAGTACACATGCATGAATATTGACTGACTTTAAATATTTACTGACTAAATGCTTGATATGGCCTGACGGGATCTGATCGCTATCCATACGATACTGTTAGATATAATAGAGGCTCGGCTTTATCATTGGAAATAATCGTAGAAAAGTTGAAGTTTATTGTTAGATCATTTCAAGAGGGTTACATTTTAGGTTTGATCACTTTCAAGTCATCGATTTAAGATCCATAGCCCTGTGTTCTAGTACACCGTGTGCGCCTATTACATTTCGGCTCTAGATTACATTCAATCACCGTGTTCGTGCCGACTAGCTAATTAATATGATTGAGTGTTTAAGGATTATCGCAATATGATACGTTACGTTACGAATGCGTACACGTGTACTCACAATAAAACAGTGATTTTAATAATAGTTTGGCCGTAACAAATAAAAGAATGTCAAACACATGTGCAAACAATTTTGCATTACGTTGCCTTATTAATTTATGTAGACTAGTAGAGTTTATTGTGATCAACAAGCCATATTGCTAATCTAAGTATTTGTCTGTGTGCGTGCGTGCGTGTGTGTCTGCGTGTGCGTGTGCATATGCACGTGTGCGTGTCTGTCTGCGTGTGTGTCAGTATGTGTGTGTGTGTGTGTGTGTGTGTGTGTGTGTGTGTGTGTGGTGTGTGTGGCGTGTGTACGTGTGTGCGTGTGTGCGTGTGTGCGTGTGTGCGTGTGTGCGTATGAGCGCGTGAGCGTGTTATATTATATTATATTATATTATATTATATTATATTATATTAATATATTATATTATATTATATTATATTATATTATATATATATTATATTATATTATTTATATTATATTATATTATATTATATTATATTATATTATTATTATATTATATTATATTATTTTTATATTATATTATATTATTTATATTATATTATATTATATTTATTATATTATATACTTATTATATTATATTATATTATTTTATTTTATATTAATATTAATATTAATATTATTATTTTATTTTATTTTATTCTATGTTGCATGTTGTCTTTTTTCGAGCGACGAGAGGGAAGTTTTTCGAAACGCATTACATCAGCGTTTATTCACCGATTGTTGCCCCTGTCTGCACGCGTTCCTGTCTAGCCAATCACAACACGTGCATGGATGAACATAGTAGTTTAGGATTATCTCCAGACCGGATACATTTCCTCTCCGCTCCGATTGCGATTCGCCGTGATTTATTCTTCATGTTTTTTTTAAATGGCAAGGTCATTTTCGAGTTAGGCTACAGATGCCTTTATGGTTCAATTAAGCGTTATAATTTACAAAAATCCACGTTCATTTACATCGATTTAGACCTTCTCATATTGCGCATGTGCTTTGTTAATAATCTGTCTCGGACAGTGTGAAGACAAGTGGATTCTTATGCTGTCGTATGGACCCAACCTAATGTGGTGGTGTGGTTTTCATTAAGATTAACTATATTAAATATGATGTCTCACTACAGGCTCTCTGTTTCAGAGTTGTTCGTTGTTTGCACTGCGCGTAGGTAATATATTATAGAAATTTACAATGTGCAATGGGTGCTACCGTCGAATCATTTCCCAGCAGTTACATTTTGCTAATACGTGGTTTTTGTTTATTTAATTAATTATTACTTTGGTTTAGCTTCGTTTTAACTCTTGAATTTATATTATGGTTATGAAGTAGGGTACTGGCGGGATGTGTGGGTTTCGTACTCGCGTACTCTCGTACTCGCGTACTGACACAATTACACGTACTGATCGAATCGAAACGACATTTTTTTTACGTTGGGGCCACGTGCTGGTTTCGTGGCGTGATTCGAAAGGCAAAATCAGGCCTAGATTTTGATTTTTTAGTTCCATAATGAGAAGTAATACATTTGACGGTTTCCTGTGTTTTTTGCGTGTAGATGCGTGAGCGCGTGCACGTACACTGCATACACCCTGGACATTACTAAAATGATGGTCGCATTCCAGTGAACGGGGGAAATGAGCTACGGTTAATATTTTAGCTTAATACATTAAAATCACAGAACGTTAGCATTCGAGGTTCGCTTTTTGTATTTCGTACACGGAAATAACAGAAACAGTCGTGCGATAACTACGCGTGGATATCCACGACGAAAAGTTCAATCGTGTTATCGTGTCTCGTTATCGGACGTGGGCACACGGTGACCCCTGTTGCAGTGACGCGATTCTGTGGTCCCATCCACCTATAAAAGACCGACCGAGTCTCTGAAATCGTCACCCTTGCATTGGTCCAAGATTCATCTCGTGTTCAGTCAGCACAGTTGAGACACTTAGCATCATGCCTTTCACAGTTCCCGAACCATACTGCTGGGATGACAGCTTCATGACCTTCGTAAGTATTCGCGGAATTCCACTATTTAAATGACTAGTAGATGGGTATAGATTATTACATTCTTGCCAAGTTACTACGTGCTTGCGAGGGCACGTTTTAATCTTAAATATTCGGATTTTGCAAATACTGTGCATTATATTAATCGTTAAAATTTACGTAAATTAATTATTCGATTCTTCTTGAGAATAACCAGAGCGCTAATATCTAAAATAGCAGAATATATTCACTATACACTAAGTTAGGCATAATTTCCAATACGTCATTTACTTTTAGTGAATAATGGTTTATTTTATATTAAATATTAATAGTTAATAATCAAGCGTTTTCTTTCTACAGTACGACCAGGTGGACAACGAGCACAAGGGACTTTTCCAGATCATCTTTGATGTTGCCATCAACCCCATCTGCTCGGAAACCTTGAAGAAGTGCTTGGACCTGATGGTTGCTCACTTCACATATGAGCAGGTTTGTACAATTTAGAATACTCTGTATAATCTCTGCATTCATCAGCGTGTACAATGTCATTCAACGATAGTGTTTCCTCTAACTATCTATGCGCGTATTCCCATTCTATAATCTAATGATACCGAGTAACCTCAATATGCCTCGACCTCAATTTGCCTCTGTATTCGGTTTAACTTTTAGCACATCAGTTAATCTTTCTTTATTTTAGGGAGTCATGATCAGGGCCAACTACCACGGCTTCCCGGCCCACAAGGCTGCGCACGATGAGTTCATTGGAAAGCTCAGCAGGTTGACGGCCCCAGTCAATATCGACGATGTCGACTTCTGCAAGGACTGGTACGTTCTCGAACAATATTGCCCCTATTGTGTTTTTGGAGGGTCGTCAGTCTACTCTTTCCGTCCCGTTACTTGCTTGTGTGTTTATCCTTTCGGTCATAGCTGCTACATGTCGCTTAGGTTTCGCGGAGATTAGCTTAAAACAATTTAAACTTTAAGCTTCCGCTCCTCAAGCTTATAACTTTACGCCCAAAATTTCGACATAGGCTATTCGTGAGATAAGGTATTCATATCGCTATTTTTTTAATAGGCTTTACGATGACATTTCAATGTTATTACAGGCTCGTCCAGCACGTCAAGAACTTTGACTTTGACTACAGAGGCAAGCTGTAAGATGTATCTGCTGATGACCAACCCCCTCAACAACTAACTGTTGCGACCAAGCACGTCCTGTTTCCGAGCCTTTGATGACCGCAAGGCCCCGCCCTCCGCCTTATTCACGCCAGTTCGTGGATGTTGCTATTTTTAATCTATAGCTACCTCTTGCATTTATTCATAATGTAAAAGTCGAAATACCACGAAGAACTAAATTTTCAGCAATATCTGTGATGTCTGGATTTTTAAATATCGATAGAGAGGAAATAGTAGCATTTAGATGTAAATTTTATGGTATATAGAAACTTTTTGGCTCTTGAATTAATAATTCATTTTTCTTTTAAATGCCCTTCAATGTTTCTATTTTCGGCAATTAATAAAAAAGATTCACCTACGTTATTGTATCGACGCGTTGTTGTATTCTCTGTGGATGCTTGCAAATGTGAAAATTACACATACGACATAAAATTTTGCAATCAATAATGAACTAAAGCCGACAACTCGATATGAGTAGACAGTACAATATTTCTGTAAATACATTATACACCTCATAGTAACGTCCGCCATGACCTTTCACTACGGTATTCTGTTTGCACGACGTATCGCCCCACCCCACGTTGCATCAGTCAAGCGAACGCGGTTCAATGTTATCCTAACGCTATTAATCAATAAAATACGTACACGACAAGAAAAGACTCGAGTGTTCACTGTCGCCCTAGCCAGCGCATTTATCATCTTACATTTTAGTTCATACATATATGCGTGTACGTGTGTGTGTGTGTGTGTGTGTGCGTGTGTGTGTGTGCTGCGCACGTGCATGTGTATGAGTGTGTATGTGCGTGTGCGCGTGTGAAAATCGTCTTTTATGTATATGTATATGCATCTTTTATCGGGGGTATTAACGTATTACTATTCTTCTGGCCGCAGTGTTTCGACCGAGACCGCAGAGATTCAAGTGATTTTAGAAAATTATTTCTCCGCCGTAGTCACTGAGCTGTAAATAATATCATGTTATTATAATATGCACCGATGTGGTCGTAGCCGTAGTGAAGGCATTAGCGTCCCTAGCGGACAGTTGAGTAACTAAGATTATACGTTCAGATGGGCGTATGATTTTACAAGGTGAAATAATTCTCCATTGGTGACCATACTAAGCTAAAAGAAATTCCAGTAAATCACCCGGAATTCTTTTGAGGAAGTCGCAGTGCCACTCGACACCGCTACATTGCAAGGCAGAGCAATTTTGTTAACTCGAATATTGTTTCATGTTTTTTGTAGAAACCTTTTTCGAGAACCACGCAAAACAGGCAATTTACGTGTCTTACACATAATTATGTAGCGCCTTTCCTTGTAGCGATGAAAAAAACGCTTGTCCATATCCACCAAAAATCAAATTATTTCACCTATACCAGCACCGATTGGCTAGTTTGGGAGTGTGATACCTTTGTCATATCGTCATCAGTCAATTCAGCACCGAAGCAAGGCATATAACTGCGTGGGCCAGCAATGAAATGTCAGACACGCGCCAACTCTACAGCCGAGGCCACTAACCTATTAACCTCATAAATATTAGTCTTTAAAGTCCAAGGGACTATGTCGAAGGCGGAAAGAGACAACGTTGATCAAATAGACGGATCAGCACTGCGCATCGCAAAAAGTACAAAAAGTATCATATTTGCAATTAACTAAAGAGGAAGAGAGAAAATTCTAATGGAACGACAAAAACAAAGAACCTAAACTTAGAGGGACCCTTTGAAGGTGGCACGTGTCGAAAGATCACGCTCAGATAAAATTAAATGAGAACGATGTTCATGCAATTAGTTCTATGTGTGTCTAGTTCGGTTATGCATGTAAACCTGTGTGCGTGTATCTGTAGTAGTAAAAGTAGAAGAAGCAATGATACCAGAGTACAGCTCTAGTTGTTTTTATGATTTTTGTGAATGCAACATGAATACAACTTTCGTCCTCTGTGGCTCTGATCTTCCGTTGTTTGTTGGTGACGCGCAAATCTCTCTATCTCTCTCTCTTTCTCTCTCTCTCTCTCTCTCTCTCTTTCTTCTCTCTCTCTTCTCTTCTCTCTCTCTCTCTCTTTCTCTCTCTCTCTCTCTCTCTCTCTTCTCTCTTTTTCTCCTCTCTCTCCCTATTATATATATATATATATATATATATATATATATTATATATACTAGTGTGCTAACACATTCTGGTGACCACCGTTCTGTCACACTGTGGTGGCAACAGTCCTGTCATCTACTGTTTTTCGCTGCTGTCCCTGTTTTTTCGCTCCGTTAGCACGCGCGACTGGATGCTCCTGTCATAAAGGTTGACTATACTGATTCTATTTGTTGCCGTCTGTAGTCGTGTCGCCTCAGATCGACGTTGCAGCAGATCCGCTGTAAGGCGCGCCTGAGCTGTGCCAGGGACAGGGGCGTAGATAGCGGCGGGGGGGACATATCCCCATACTTATTGAGTGGGAATGCAATACATATCCCCCCCTTACTTTCATGAGGGAAAGTGAGAAAATTCCTATATTTTACAGACAATAAATACACAACTTTATCTACAAATCCGTCATCGCTATTCATACCTTCTAATGTATCTGTTACACAAATGAATTAAGTGAAATGATCTACTGTAAAATTCTGTAACTCGTTCCAAGAATGACATTATTTTACTGAACTTTCTTACAGAAGATATCTTGCGGTTACAGCTTGCAATGTCAAGCACCGACGAGGGAGCAACAGGCTGCATGAAGCCGAATTCGCCTTACGGTTGGCATGACAGGAAGTACGAGCCTTTCCACAAGGTTACCCCTCAAGTGCTCATTGGTATTGCCGGTTTTTCGAGTTAATTGCGGCGCAGATATCCACTCTTCTGCGTCTCTAAGAAGTGGTGAGGAACACATGACTCAGGGGAGTGAACGCGAGTTGCCGGTTGTAACAGCCATCACTCTTGCTCGACAATATTTCGGTCCAAGTCTTGCCAATGAATCGCGAAAGAGTGAGAGCGGCGCACATTTGAAGTTCTTAGACTAGCTGCGCAATTTCTGCAATTGCTGCGATTTCTAGCTGTGATTACCTTGTTTATTGTTATACTATATTATAATACTAATCGTATTAGAATATACGAGTATTCAGATATGTGTCTGTTGAACGTTCTTTGGATTTCAACTTGATATTTTTTTTATGCCTGTTATTGTTATTTTTGTGTTCCACAATGTTTCTGTTTCTGCATATTTGCAATTTATTAGGACGATATTATTATTATCATTATTATTATTATATGATTTTTTTTCTAATTATTAGTAGACACTGAGACTTATTTTTTATGATCACTTAGCGATAAAAATGGCTCTTAATGATGCAGTTTACTACAATATGAGAAGTACAAATGGTTAAAACAAAATGTACGGTTGTTTTTTACTGCTTTTATTGTAAAAAAATAAGTGGTTCACGTGAAAAACCTTAATTCTATACAATTGAGTTTGTGAGAGAGACGTATATATATATTTCTAACATAATAAAACAATGGGGAACGTCACAAACCTAGGAAAAGTTTTACTATTTTATTCCTCAAAAACTGCCATCTTGAAGGTTCTAAATTGCTCAAATCCAAGAGCTTCCGTGCGCTTCGCCCCCTGCTCCCCCGGTAAGGGCCTCTGCCCCTGTAATCCCGCCAGGGCCCCTACGGCGGGCCCCTCGACCCCACACGTTAAGAAAATAAAGGTGACATAGAATTCATGCTTCTTCTGCTCATACAGCTCAGAAATAATTTTATTTAACTTAATTATTTATATGATGTCTGCAGGATGTCAGCAACTCCCACGACTTCATCTAGAAAAGAGAAAAAGAGAGCCACTTAGTGATGCAGAGAGAGAGGGTGAGCGGGAGGACAGGAGGGGCGAGTGAGTCAGAGAGAGAGAGAGAGAGAGAGAGAGAGAGAGAGAGAGAGAGTAAGAGCGCGCGAGAGAGAAGGAAGAAGAAAGCAGAGAAAGCTCGAGATGGTGGGGGAGAGTGACAGAGCGGGAGCCGTAGGTGTTTTTACGTATTTGACAATGCATCACGTCTCTTAAATGACATACTCACGCAATGACCCAAGTTCAAATGTTGTTCGGAAGAGTAAACAAGGTCAAACCTGCCTTAAAGCATTAACATTACACAAAAAAAATTCGTTTATACTACAATATAGGTATACCTCTGTAAATGATGACTTCGCACGTCCCGGCCAAATGGGATTGCCTCTCTAGAATTTTCTTCAAGAACGCAGCATACTTCTGCACCTCCCGCAGCTTATCCTGCTCTGTGAAGCCAGTCAGCTCGAAATCTTCTGTCATGTCTCGGAGCGTGAGCAGATTTGCTGGCATGTCCGCGACGAACGTTACCTCCTAAAATATTATCATCAAAACAACTGTAAATATAATTCGATATAGCTACCATATATAATACATTCGTGCCACTTTAAATACTTTATTTACACTCCAGTAATATCCATGTAGTAATCATATTAATTATTACGACGACAGACGAGTGGTGAGAGAGGAAACCTTAATTAGAGTCATGGGAAGTGGATAGACGCATATTACGGAATTCGTGCAGTCAGTCATTTTATCCAACTGCAGTAAATAATAATGACATTGTCGTGTTTAACATGACCTACATAAATGGTCCGTTTTAAGTACTTATTATAGTAAATGCTAATTATGTGAGGTTTAAAAATATTTAGCCTACATATTTTGTAACTGAACGAACGAGCATATATCTACATGCGCATATTCTCCTAGACGTGGGTAAATGTAGCTCGTATGATAGTCGTGATGCCCTGCAAGCTCTTGCTCTCGCGCTCCTTCGCTCTTTCTCTCTCGCTCTCTCTCTATCTCTCTGACACTTATTGAGGTGGGAGATAGCATGTACAATCATCCCCCTCCCCCCTTACTTTCAGGAGGAAAGTGGAGAAAAATTCCATATTTTACAGACAATAAATACTGAACATTTATCTACAAATCCGTCATCGCTATTCATACTCTTCTAATGTATTATTACACAAATGGAAATTAAGTGACATGCATCTACTGTAAAATGTCTGTAACTCGTTCCAAGAATGACATTATTTTACTGAAACTCTCTTTACAGAAAGATATCTTAGCCGTACAGCTTGCAATGTTCAAGCAGCCAACGGGGGCAAGCAGTGTGCATGAAGCCGAAGTCGCGTACCGTGGCATGACGCAGGAAGTACGAGACCTTTTCCCATAAGTTGCGACTCTTCTCAAGTTGCTTCTTGTATGCCCGGTTTTTTCGAGTGAATGCGAGCGGAGCATCTCCACTCTTCGGCGTCTCAAGACGTGGTTGAGGAACACCATGACTCAGCGGAGGCTGAACGCGGTTGCCGTGTGTAACAGCCATCACGTCTTGCTCGACACAATTTCTGTCCAAAGTCTTGCCAATGAATTCGCGAGAAGAAGTGAGAAGGGCCGCCAAACATTTGGGAATTTCTTAGACTAGCTGCAATTTCTGCAATTGTGCGATTTTTCTACTGTGATTACCTTGTTTATTGTTTATACTATATTATTATCCTAATGTATAAGAAAATAATAACGAGTATCAGTATGTGTCTGTTGACCGATTCTTTTGATTTCAACTTGATATTTTTTTTATGCCTGTTATTTGTTATTTTTGTGTTGCCCACAATGTTTCTGTTTCTGCATATTTGCAATTTATTAGGACGATATTATTATTATCATTATTATTATTATATGATTTTTTTTCTAATTATTATTAGACACTGAGACTTATTTTTTATGATCACTTAGCAATAAAAATGGCTCTTAATGATGCAGTTTACTACAATATGAGAGAAGCTACAAGAAGTTAAAAGCCACAAATGTACGGTTGTTTTTTACTGCTATTTATTGTAAAAAAAAGAAGTGGCTCACCAAGTGAAAAACCCTCAATTCATCAATTGATTTGTGAGAGAGACGTATATATATATAATATTTCGAACCAGGGAAAATAAAACTATGTGTAACAGGTCAC
>NW_014577952.1:113865-132023 GCF_000485595.1 Priapulus caudatus
TAATACCTCATTATAGACATATTAACAAAAAACCCCCTGCAACTCACACTAAATTTACAAATTCATCAAAGAATGCGAAAGTCAGTTTCCTGCGCAACATTATGTTCAAATAACATTCCACCAAAAAAATTAATACCTTACCTCCAACCCAAACCATCTGCTTGTCCCATATATCCTTTCCTACTGCATCCTTGCCAACCCCGACTCGCCCAACAGACTCATACAAACAATATTTGAAAAAATATGTTCACATATACAAATTTCACATCATACCTTATTATAATATTATTAAATACACAATAAATAAATAATCATAGTATCCATAATTATAGTAATAATACTCTATACGTCACTCTCGGTACATACTTTTAAATTTTTATTGGTGAGAAAGAGATTGCGAGACAGTAAAAATGCAAACCTCAATGGTCATGTTGGTGAAAACCTTACTCACGGTGGGGCAATATTTTTTTGGTTGTATTAATTATTCATAGCCATATCTTTAATATTGTGACAAGACAAAAAAATGCAAACATGAATATGTCACAATCACTTATACTTCTTATAAAAAACCATAATTATTGTTGTAAAAGAATTTTCTATCTGCACCAACTACATCCTCTGGTTAGTATGTCACGTCCTAGCGACGCCTTGTAAATCAAATATTGATCGATCAAGATCTTTTTACTTACACATATTTTCTTGCTAAAGCCCATTATACACGACACCGATTACAAAAGTTAATAAACCATTGATATAGTAAACCTCATATAAACTATATAATTACACACTTCACACTTCAATCAATTTCCAAATAAGAATATATAAAAGTAATAGATATAAAAAGAAAAATTAGAATAGTATGATAAAAAAACACAAGCCACACAACAGAAATTAACATTATAACACCAAATTTAATTATTGATACCATATTCAAAAATTTAAATTGTTAAGCCACGCAAAATAAAAACGTACCGATATCTTTACATTTATAATTTTGTCTTATAACCTGATCACTATGATTGTCTGTAAATCTAATTCCACAAACAGTTACTAAAACGTCCATTTTGTTAATCAATACTTAACTAAAACAAAATAGGTTAAAGTATTTACCTATCAATACAGCAGGCTAACACATACCTTATCCTACTAATTATATTTTTAGGTTTATTTCCAACTATTCATTCCATTCATGTTTTACAAGATTAAAAATACTAAAACAAACAAATTCAACATCACGATAAGAACTTCAATACCTCTATAACTTATAAATATATTAAAAATAAATATATTTAATACATAACATTTTATATTACACCTGCGAAAATTCTTTGATTTCCATCTAAACATATTTTACCCCAAAATAAAATCACAAACCACATGAATAAAAGTCAAACTTTCTTCATGAAAAAAATATACATCATAATAGATCAATAGACAATTTACTCAAATAAACAATCGAATATCTTCATTTACTACCTTGATAAACCTAATTACTCTTACTACTGTAGTATATATACTACTCTAAACTCAACCAAATGACTCAAACGTCACATACATTCGGGCCATCTACACGCTGCAGAAAACTCAGTGTATTTCCTCTAGATCAAGGTATACAGCTAAATTTTCCTGACACTACATATACATACTTACGAAGCAACGACACACTATTTCCCAATTCGGATATTATACCCTGGACCTAATAATCTGGAGTTGCAACTAATACCATATATCTTAACTGAAACAATACAGCCACCCTAAATCATCAACAAGATCGTCTTGGCTGACCCATCGGTTCGAAACTTGGCTCATCTAGATATTGGACACTACCAAACACTGTGCCACCGAGACTAATCTTGACCTATATCAGAAAAATCTGTGTGAATGTTCGCCCTCTAAGTCCCATGCACCTCCAACAGTCACAACACAAGAAGAATCGAACTAAGGCCCACTCATCAATCATCCCCCGCCGACTATCTGTTTTACTATAACCACACAAATGGCCCACATTACACCCGAACCTGAGGTCCACACACACGCGGCATAGCACGCAAGAGACGCTAATAGAGTTTGGCGCAATAGTCGAGGTTTTAGTACATGCCTTAATACGTTTCAAGTTAGGCGGTTATTATCGATTTGGCTGCAAACAGATATGAGAATCGTGGTCGTACGTATATTATCGTATCCCATGCGGGTGTATAACGAGGAAACGATTTCGCACAAAGCTAGCGAATACGTAGTACTATTGAGCTCAAATGGTTAGTTACGCGAGTAAATCGTAGTATTCAAGGTATAAAATGACGAATTCCCAATTTATTAAGCACATCTTCCCATTCAATCCTCATGAACTCAGATGAAAGTATGTACTATTAGCAATAGCGTGTAGCCCGTGGGTGGTAAGAACACAATACGTTACCCGCCAGAGGGCCGCCCGGTGAAAGTTTCAAAATTTGAAGATAAGTAAAATTTGTCATATAAAATTGTTTTAGTCGTATTTTATTAATACTATAACGCA
Organism: Priapulus caudatus; assembly: GCF_000485595.1. Lineage (NCBI taxonomy): Eukaryota > Metazoa > Priapulida > Priapulimorpha > Priapulimorphida > Priapulidae > Priapulus > Priapulus caudatus. Next base: position 116,378 of record NW_014577952.1, read on the forward strand.
GGAAGAACAGGAGCGCGAAGTGAATGCCTCTGATTGTTAGGAACCGTGAGACTAAGCTAGTATTTTCTGAAAAAGGTAAGGAGCTAATCGCCATAATAGCTGCGGGAATCTTTTATAACTGCTACTGGCTCTCTTGTAGAAGGGATCACCGTTAAAGAATATGACCGGCCATGACAATAAGCATAGGTTTAAGTTAGTTTAAGCATTCCAGTGAATGCTAGTGATTGCAGGCGGATATGTGCCTAGAGTCCGCTTGAATTCCCTGTTCGTCGTGTTAGTGACGCTCTTAGGGTCTATGTCCCCCAACGGTATTACCGGAACGGACCCTCGGTCACTATTGATATGGTTTAGGGCCCGTTTAGGGTTAGGATTAGGTTAGGGTTAGGGTTAAGGTTAAGAGTTTAGGGTTAGGGAGTAGGCGTAGCCACTCCGCTAGACTCGTTTAGTGATAGGCCGAGGTACTGTCCGTATATTAGATATACCATGCAGGGTACGGTTCCGGCATAGCCACAAGTTCCCTTCTCTTACGTTTCTACGTTCTACGTTTCTAGACTAGTTCTACGTTGGCGTAAAGGGGCGAGAGTTCGTACGAACGTGTCACAGACGTGTAAACAGTCGTAGAGAGTCCTGGTCGTTCGTCCGGCAGTACCCTGGGGGATCATAGACGCCTGCCTCACCGTTAGTGACGGTAACTCACCTTTTCTGTTCACATGTATTCACTTGACTCTCCGTATAGCGCATTTCTGTAGCTCTTCTAGCAGAAGTGTTACACGCCCCATTTAATTAAACGCAATATAACCATTTGATGTATATAGTGAGTTGCTGTTTTTGCTGCTGCGCGATTGTTATTGCTCTTATTGTTATACTCCTACTGTTTCTCTTATTGTTGTTATTCTTCCTACAACTTCTGTTGCCGCCTAGCGTGGCCCTGTGTCAAAAATACATACACTTAAACACAAACGATACCCCAACTATAAATTTCACAGCGACATGTACAGTCATTTTCTGTGGTTTCACTGATATAGACACATTAAGTATGCATAATGTACGGCTGCGACATGTATAAATGGTATATTGCGCCCGACTTGTATTGACTCAGCCATAGATATAATATACAAACACATTGTATTTGTATATTATATCTATGACTCGGCTAACTCAATGTCATAGGCAGCAATTATTGTGTATGCGATTCAGTGCGATAGGCTACTCGCGCATTATTGCTCACTCGTCAAATGCTCACTCAACAAAATGCTAACCAATTTTGTTTATTGTTTAGTTTTAACGCATGTGCTTGCATGATCACAAAAATTCAGGATGTAATACCAGACGAATGAAAGAATAGTCAGCGCTTATTATGGGTTTGATCGGTGTATCTTTGCTCCCGTTACGTCATGCCGGCGGGGAGAAATACACATTTTTCCGGAAATAGCGGAACGGTAGTAGGGCGCAACTTCGGGATCGCTCGGGTCCATAATACCATGTGTACACATGTATCACTGATCTCTACTATACTAACTAGGGTTCGTATAGTAGAGATCAGTGACATGTATACGCATTGTGAACCCTAACCCTAACCCTAAACAGAAAAACAAAACAAAACAAAAACTAAACAGTTGGGATTCGAACCAACGACCTTTCAGACGTGACGTCCGTGCTCTTCGAGTTCGTCTATTCAGTATTATTGAAAATACCACATGACATATGATAAATAAGCAAATATGTAAAATGTATTTCTCCCTCGTGCAAAAATCCACCTCGTCTGTGGTCCGGCGGCCGCTGAGCGGCGCTAGCTAGTGTGACTGTCGCGGACTCGCGCCGGTACGTGACGACTACGTGTGGTAACGGGAGTACAGCGTTGCGTAGACGGCACACATCGCTACGATTAACGCAATTAAGTGCCGCCGCGTTGGTGACGACCCAGCAGTGGACGAATACGTCGTAGCGAGGCGGCCTCGTGAAGTTTAGCAGCAGAAAAGCCCGCTCACGCACAGACTGATCGCACGCCCAGTACGAGGCGACGATCGCACGCATTCTCGCCACCGTCATGTGCCGACGATGGCGTACCGGGTTCATCACCGCCAGGTGGCGTTCTATCGCTATCACGCACAGACTCGTCGCCCGCCCACTGCGAGGCGACGATCGCACGCATTCTCGCCACCGTCACGTACACCGACGATGGCGTATCGGATTCAGCACCGCCAGGTGGCGGTCTATCGCTATCGCGCACAGACTCGTAGCGAAGACGGAAAGGAGCCAGAAGCTCGACGCTTTCGACAGATGCATCATGACGATGTCGACGTCATCGAGGATTCCCAGATTTCTTCTCACCCGCACGAGGCGCAGGGTTATCAACCAGGGGGTGCTGGCGAGCAGGTTGGAGGTTGCTAGGCTACCGACGAGCACGAAGATGGGGCTGTCGTGACGGAAGCTGCAGATGAAAGCTAACTCGAGTTAAGCGTTAACTCGAGTTAGCGATTATGTAGCGTCTACACGACAACACCCGATAGGGTGTGTCTGTGCGTGTGTGCGTGTGCAGGTACACGTGTGTGCATGAGTGCGTTGCTGCGTACGTGCCTGTGTGTACAGGTACGCGTGCGTGCATGCATGTGCACGTAGACGTGCGTCCGTGCGTGCGTGCGTGTGCTCGTACACCTGCGTGCGTGCGTGCGTGTGTGCGTGTGCACGTATACGTGCGTTCGTGCGTGCGTGCGTGCGTGCGTGCGTGTGCACTTACACGTGCGTGAGTGCGTGTGCATGTACACGTGCGCGCGTGCGTGCGTGCGTGTGAACGTACACGTGCGTGGCTGCGTGCGTGTGTGAAAGCGTGCGTGCGTGTTCACGTACACATGCGTCCGTGCGTGCGTGCGTGTGCACGTACACCTGCGTGCATGAATGTGTATGTAAACGTGCGAGCGTGCGTATGCACATATACGTGCGTGCGTGCGTGCGTGTGCACGTACACCTGCGTGCATGCGTGCGTGCGTGCGTTTAGATGTACACGTGCGCGCGTGCGTACCTGCATATAGTTGCAACACGTACTACAATGGTAGTGACGTCGATCGATATACCGGTCTGATATCGGTAGACCAGTGTTAAATGAAACTGCTTCAAATTGAACTTTATCGTGTTTTGATCGTTGCAAAAGTGCGCCTATACCACTCTATGAGTAGTAATGCATCGTTTACAGTCAAGCAATTTGAAATCATGCGAGCAGATTAAGAGAACATAGGTAACAACAAATGGCCTGTTCCCTTTTATAGTATAGATGTATATGATATCAATGGTTTTGCCTCAGAAATGAAACGGCAATTTCTCAGATTACTTACGCCACCTACCGGCAAGATAAAATAGTGATAAATTTAGTAATTAAATAGCATTTAGTTGCTGCTTAGCTACCGTTTCTATAACATGATCGCCATCAAATGGGCAATTGGAAGGGGGGAGGGGTAGTAATAGTATTGACTTAAATATTCGATATCCATTAAGAGATATGGTAACGATGTTCTCTGAACGTATTTTATAAAATTCAATATGCTTTCCTAAGCTTTCTGATTTCATGACATCATCTATGCATCCAAAAACGTATACAATTCTATGCAATCAAATGGAAGCAATCAAGTTACTAATTAAAAAACATATAGCACCACAAAAATTTATTTCCTAATCTAGATCATATACTCGCACACAGATATACACAGAAAGAGCTTCATACACACACGCACTTTTACACACATATATACACAGCTTTGTGGCAGAATTTATTTGCTGCTTTAGTCATAAGCGTCTGCTCCAGTGCTACAGTGTATACAGTATATTTTTTCGGGTTTAGTGTCTAAAACCCAATTCCACTACAGCGAAATAACAGTAATTATATCCAGGCCAGAGCAGAGGCGGCCAGTTGGGCCAGTTGGCATGGGCGTACGATTTTGAGGGGGCCTACTCCCCCTGGTAGAGGCAAAGGGGGTCCCTTTGGTAATGAATATTGATATTGTAAAGAGAGTCAATAAGGATCCTTTAGCACAAAATATTAATATTTCTAAAATATTGGTCATAAATTGTGTACAAAAATGGTCCAAAACAAGGCTCAGATTGCACCAGAGAGCATCTAAAACCCCTTAGAAGAGCTTTCAGGGCCCAACCCTGGTCGTGAGGGACTCGTGATGTGCGCTTGGCGCACATTATTTCACAGAAAATCTTAAGTACTCCTGTCATGCCACCCCCTTTTTGAAAAGTTTGGAACGATTTTTGAAAAGTTTGTGACGGGCCTGTTGTAAGTACATCATATACACTGCGTGTAAATGTATATACCCATACATAAATCCATATTATGTATATACCCATACATAAATTATATGTCTTCAGCACTGAATTCAAAGAAACATAATGAGCAGTTTGAAATGGGGCCTACATTTCCCATCTGGGCTGGGCCTATTACCAGCTTTGCATGGGCCTAATTATATCAGGAGTGGATAATACTCTATTATCCACTCCTAATTATATCACGTCCACTATTTATATTATAAGAGAGGAGAGGTCGATTTTCAGACGCGGTAATCTTCTGAGCATCCAGCCCACGCCACCAATCTTAGTGTATATCCCGTGTGTCGGACACCAATATAGGCTAATCCATATTTGTTAAATCTACCCATATTTGTAGGTATAATGACGATAAATAGGCCTTAATACGGGCGATAATTTTAGCAGTGGGGTGATGTCACAAAAGTAGAATAGCCGAATTCCCACTAATGTAGCCATTTAATGGACAAAAGCCAAAACTTTGTTAATACCAGGTTAAACTATGCCAAATTTATATAAAAAAATTATTATGCACTCAGTTGTCAGTTGAGTCTCAAAGGCAGCGCAGCGCAACACACACTTTTAGGGGTTCATTTTCGTTCATTTGTATTTTTAAAATTGTAATTTGTCTGTGTATACATTCGGATATAATGTATAACATGGTATAAAGAATTAGGTTTGTTAAAATCAGGTGCTATTCATCTTTTTGATAATGTTATCTATGGTGACTTCACTGATGCAGAACTCTGCCAAATTGACCAACTAATTTGATTAAAAAGAGGTGATATCCATACGTTTAGAGAAATATTAACTTTTTTTAAATCTGCTCATTATTTTACGATGAAAGTGACCCTGAACTGATACCGTGCTATATTAACGGGTTTAGTTTATTGACCTATGTATTTAGTTTAGTTTAGTTTTCATGTATTCTTTTGATGTAAAGCGAATCCCAATAATAAGAGAGACACGTGACAGATGTCACCAATTGTGTATTTAAAGGGCGAGGCGAGGCTTGCAAAGCCAGAGGGGCATATTCCTAATAACTTCGCGCAATTTCATAACAATGTTGTATATCCAGAAGCTTTGACTAAACAGAATCAGAAAATTGTTCGAACTGTTTGTGTCAGAATAATATAGTTTGTTTCTCTGTTACGAATCTATCATTGGAATTAAGTAAAACAAGTTATAAAAATATAAATCGAGCCACCCGCTACCCTAGAGTGTCGGCTGAGAATTAGCCTTGCGTGTATACCATGCTGGTGGGTGGGTGATTACTGTCTTCTATCCATCCCGGAATCTCTACCCGTAGATTGAGTCCGTGTGGCTGGATAGTGTTTAGAATGTGAATCCAGTACACTTCTCTTTTCTTTTTGATGGGGATCGTATGGGTGAGGGGAGGGGGTAAAAATATTTTAAAATTAAGTAAGTATATGTGGCTGAATTTGCTATTAAAAGTTGTTCCTAAGCGTTTTCCCCGAGCAACGCCGGGTACCAGGCTAGTTTGGTCATATAAGAGATTGATTGGCGAAAATTTTTCAATCGGTAGGTGGCGCTATTACAGTTAGCTGGACACTTCAGTCTTTTTTTGTTTTGGTTTAACCTGAGAACAATATATACATGTATATATTGTTCTCAGGTTTTAGCAAAGTGTCAGTATATAAATCACTGAATTTTCACACTACTTTTTCGTTAACGTCATAACCTCATAAAGATTAGTCGTCAAAGTCCAATATCAAAGACAGAGAGACAACATTGATCAAATATACAGATCAACACTGTCACTGAAGATCGCAGTAGAAAAAACTTTAAATTTGCAATTATTAAACCAAAGAGGAAGGAAGAGAATTCCAATATGGAATGACAGAAATGAAGAAGCTAAACTTAAAGGGATCCTTTGAAGATGGCACATGTCGAAAGCAATGATAACGCTCAGATAACCGAATGCCAATCTTCACACGACCATGATAAATTTGAATACTAAATAATTAAATAATTTGATACTTAAATGAAAGGTTATAAGTTTAGCATGGAGAAAGCAGACACGGAGAGGAGGCCAATTAGGTTGAGTTAAAACAACCTCAGAACCATCATGATATTTTTTGTAAACCCACCTCGGAGCTTTATACTGAATGGCATCTAATTTAGAACGGTTCTGAAGTGTATAGATGCATAATCCTGATGAAGCATATTCTAATATGAAGAGAACCATAGTTTTAAATGGCAGGGACTGGGTTTTAGTAGTTTAGAATTGGCAAATCCAATATTATGAGGTTATAGGGACCAGCAATTGGCAGATATTACACAGAAACACAATAAATAACTCAAATTTATGACAAGAACAAATAATATTATTTCTTTATTTACTTAAATTACATATAAATATTTATTTCACACAAAAATCCTAACCAATGCATGACTACGGCAGACATGTATAACGTTTGGAAAAGTACCATAACTGGCAATGTTCAAACGTCATACTTGCCTGCCTGCTATTGTTACGTGCGTCGCTGCGGCCGTGCGACTGGGACGACCTCGTCGATCGGATGGAGAAGGACGACGACCTGTTCATGCAGTACTTCAGGTAGAAATTATAATTATATATATATATATATATATATATATATATATATATATATATATATATATATATACATATATATAGTTTTTGATATAATAATTTTGTTTCATGATTATATAATATCAAATCTTATATTATATAATATATAATAATATATAAGGAGCGAGTCTTCAGGTCTGTTCGGTAAACGAGTTCAGCGGGTTTTTTCAGAAACATATGGTAGCTTTGGTTGTTTGTGGTACAGGTGGCTGTGATATTCTGCTGTCTTCGTCTGTGTTATAAATGTGCTTTTGCGCGAGATCCGAGCTGAGAAAGAAATCGTTATACGCACGGATACCAATCTACAAGTTCTAATATTTAAATTGTAATAATGAAGGATTCGTTCATATATATATATCATGTCTGCGTGTGTGTTCGTGTGTGTGGATGTGTGTGATCGTGGCCCGTGTGTATAATCGATATGTTAAGTAGCATGCGAGGTTCTAACCCAAGGTCCTGGCTTGGCGGCGGGCCCTTGTGAGGTACCCCTGAGGTAATCACAAAGTAGACAGACCGAAATGTACGTACAAGCAATATCGATCATTTAATTCTTACACATAAACTTACAGAGACAAGTTATTAGTTACATATTAATGCAAGATCTCTAAAGGAGTTTACACATGCGCAATAGCATTTACTAGTCTAAAAGGAAGTTTGGAAGACATACGTTTAATGACGCATACTATATAACACGATATAACGGTAAGACCATAACTATAACAAATATCCGAGAACGTCAAGAGCGCTGACCAGGGCGGCTTTAATACTAACATACTCACAGACTGGTACCCCTGGATTGAACTGCTGTTTGGGTCCAGAAGTACGGTTTATATTCTACATTTAAAGGCAAATTAGCCTCGTGTACGTGACTTAGTAGTCTAACGAGTTTTTAGTGTAGGTTAATGCATGTCTAGACGCAGTGGTCATCGTTGACCAGCTGTCTACATTCTCTAGCAAGGGCTTGTTTCTTTGTATGCCATGGCAGGTTCTACGGCCGCTTTGCTTGGACTAAGTGATGTAATCGTGTAATCATGTTCTTTACGATTCCAGCTGGGCGACACGGTCTTGAGTTAGAAAGGGTTTGCTTATCTGTGTAATCTAGCCTTGACGTAGACGTGGCCAAAGAACCGTGCCTGCCCTGCGGCGTTGCTCTATATCGTAACTGACTTTAGCTTCATTACACTGCTCCCCTCTTTATGAAAAAGTTTATGAGCTATATTCTATAGCGAAGAACTTTAAGGTTATATTGTACGTTTTTTATTCATGTTATGCCCTTTTCTTTTGAAAAAATAGTGTGTTAATCCCCTCTTCCAAAAACTTAACTATTCCTTAATTAATCTGTCGTCTTTAATTGTCCGTGGGAGTATCTCCGTGGCTCCGTCGGTTCATTTGCGTGGCTTCTCCGTGGGGCTTCTCCGTGTGGCTTCTCCGTGTTAGTGGTCTGGTCTCAACTATCTGGTGCTGGGTGGTTAGGACTGCGCTCGGACGATGTTTCGTTTGAGTTTCTCGCTCCAGAACATCAAGGCGTCGTATCTGCGTCGATGGCAGGACTCCATGTAGTCGTAGTAAGACGTCCGAAGTCGAAGTAGCAGGTTGGGGGTCGCTCTTGGGGTTGCGTGTAGGGGTAGGGGGGAATATATTCGGGAGTGGGAATGTGAGTGTCCGATGGGATCCATCTGAGGAAGTAGGCGGGGGGGAGGGTGGATGTCGGTGGGGGTGGAGGTGTAAGCGTGAGCGAACATGGCATCGGGGTGACAGCGAGAACTGGTCTTCCTGGAGTGTTGAACCTGGTTGCTAGGCGACGGCGGCGATCGGCAGTCTCGAAGTGTCGGATCTGCTGCCCGTGGTGCGTGGCGTTCGTGGTGGTTGTAGTGTCCGTGGTAGTGGTGGTGTCCGTTGTTAGTGCTGGTGTCCGTGGTGGTGGTGTCGTTGTCGTTTGGTTCAGCTGATCGGCAGTGTAGAATATCTGGTGTGGTAATGACTTGGTAGAAGAGTAGAGAAGGATTAGACATCGTGAACGTTATAATGCAACGCACAATGCAAGTCTTCATGCAGGATAATACTCAACCGCACGTTGATCACGGTGTTTTCCAGGTTTAGAATCGTTTGGGTATGGTCGCCTTGTTGTAGTTTGTATCCACGGTGTTAGCATATAAGTAGTGATGAGACAGAAATGCTGTTAAAACTGATAAACATAGGATTATTCACTGGTCGTGAATATCATAATCAAAAACCGAACGAAATAAACAAAGTCGAAGGTGTTATAAGAACGCCTTCCAACAAGTTATACATGTATGAAAAAAAAATCCCGTAATTACGTAATTGCAAAAAGAAAATATAATCTAAAGAAATATAGATTGAAAAACAACATAGATAAAACGAAATTGCAATGAAATCAAAAAGGTAAGCATGCGATAAACGTGTAACATCGTACTCAATACATAAACTGTAATATGCTCTAAAAGTACACAGAAGTGAAATCATAAAAATTTAAACATATATTATGTGGTCAAAAAAACTGAAAGTAGTAGGTGGTCACCAACAAACAGAAATACGTGCCGTTTACTGACACTAGTGCACCTCTATACCTGAAAATACTAAATCAGTTAGAATCTGCGCCTGATCATACAACATGATTTGCTCGAATATCACACAATCGGATATATGGGGGTGGGGCGAGTGGTTAAAGCATAATCAGTTAAATCCCTGATATAATATCTCTGCGTGTGCTATCTAGAACTCTCGCTGTAGTACTGTCGTATGGCTGGGGAAAAAAAATTGAAAAACAAGAAAAGAATAATAATAACAATAACGAAGTGCTATGATCTCTCACTGTTGGATTAGTGTTTTGCGTTCGTTGCAGGGCTTCAACAGCTTAGTAGGTGATCACTCCTACCAAGGCACTAATTGCTGATCAACGCAAATGACGTCCCGTTTATCTAACCTGTAGTTAATCAGAGGGAGTCGTCTAGGACTCTAGGCGGCTCTCAAGTATCGTCATAACCGAATATGCGTGCATAAATGTACGTTGCATAATGAATTTAAACAGGTAGACGGTGGGTGGGTGGTTGTTTTTCGGGCCCTAGGGGGGTACAAATCGCAGTGACATGAGCACTGTAAATGTGAGTGGCATGTTATTATTTGTTCTTCAACCTGGTTGACCTTGTCTCAAACCCTGTATATACGAAAAAATATAGCCACATAGGTGCCCTCAAACCGTTGTTAGTGAATGGTGTGAAATTTCGCTGCGCGATTGATAGTACAATCCTGGGGCTACACGACGGCTCTCTGACCTCGTTAACCGTTAATGACTTTCGTCTCACCTTCACTTTCGTAAATCTTTGTGGACGAATTTTCTCAGCGATTCTCTCTCTTACTTCCTGACTCTCTGTCATGGCTGTGCAATATAATGACACTGTGGTACCACTGTACGTATGTATGTATGAAATGGCATTGTACAACGCAGTTGAGAAACTCACAAGGCGGGCGATGATGATAGTGGGGCGGGCGGGTGGAGAAAGTAGATCATAAAACATACGGATTAAAACTATTGTTTTCCCCAGTTTCATTACGACAACTGAAAAAACCAAAAAAAAACTAACCTTGTCTCTCGTTTACAAGCTGTTACATAAACACTGTCGAGAAAAAAATGAAATATCAGTTTCATCGTCTGACAAAAAGGTAAAATAACGTTAATAGCACTAGGGTATATTCGTGATAAAGGGTGTATATATAATAACCAACAGATCATGCGCAGATCCACTAATCAGCAATCACAGGCGTAAACGTGCACTTACGGTTTCATGTTCATTTCTTACGGCAGCGACACTCTCGCCTCGTGCTTCGTCTCCGCGCTCACACGCGACGAATGTAGAGTGTATACCGACATAGATCTCGGATTGTATACCGACATACCGAGTATACATAAAAACAACAGTCATATTAGCAACACAATATATCAACGAACTATATTAGAACGTAGATGACCAACGACAATTAATTAAAAAGACGTCTATTACTATTAGAAACAAATCTGCCTTAGAGAAAAAACGTATTTGATGTACTGTACTGTACGCACGTTTGTACACAAATACAACAAATATTCTTAAATATACTAGACACTGTTATTAACAAAATGAATCTGTCTACTCGTGTTATACCTTGCCAAGCTGTGGGAAACGGCATCAGTGTAATAATGAAAGATTCGTTTATATATATATGTACTCTCGTGTGTGTTCGTGTGCGTGATGTGTGTGATCGTGGCCCGTGACGTATAATGTATAGTGTATATACCATGTGACGTACTAACCCAAAGGTCCTGCTTGGCGCGGGCACCCTTGTGAGGTACCCTGAGGTAATCACAAAGTAGACAGACACGAAATGTACGTACAACAATATATCTATTTAATTCTTACACAAAACTTACAGAGACAAGTTATTAGTTACATATTTAATGCAAGATCTCTAAAAGGAGTTTACACACGTAAATACATTTACTAGTCTTAAAAGGAGTTTTAAGACATACGTTTAAGACGCATGCTATAACACGAATACGGTAAGATCTAAACTATAACACATATACGAGAACTGTCAAAGCGCTGACCAAGCGCTTTAATACTACATACTCACAGACTGGTACCCTGGATTGAACTGCTGTTTGGGTCCAGAAGTACGGTTTATATTCTACATTTAAAGGCAATTAGCCTCGTACGTGACTTAGTAGTGCTACGAGTTTTTAGTGTAGGTTAATGATGTCTAGACCAGTGGTCATCTTGACCACTGTCTACATTCTCTAGAAGGAGTGTTTCTTTGTACCATGCAGTTCTACGTCCCTTGCTTGGACTAATGATCATCGTTAATCATGTTCTTTACGACTCTAGCTGGGCGACACGGTCTTAGTTAGAAAGGGGGTTGCTTCTCTGTGTAATCTAGCCTTGACGTAGACGTGGCCAAAGAACCGTGCCTGTCCTGCGGCGTTGCTCTATATCGTAACTAACTTTAGCTTCATTACATAATTAATTATATAATCCCATAACCGTTTAATTAAACAATATTGTTTAAATATAAAATTTAACAAAGTAACATTTTCATGTGTATCACATCTCATATTCTTTGACGAGTGAACAAGTTTGATATCTTTTCAATATATTGTGAACAACGATTTACTCATGCCGATAATAAGATACCACTAAAACAACAATACCGACAAATTTATACTTAAAATCACACATTGCTACCTTTTCAAGTAATTTCACTGGCAAACACATGATTAATAAAACTTTTGTGCTGCATGATGTTACGAGATGATGTTATGTGCATAATATAAACAACGCGAGAGAAGCCAGTGTCCGCTCCCGCGCTAGGTTCTCATACGAGGGTGTCCAGGCGACCGTCAACTACGGTGACGCCACCAATGCCAGCATAACACGGCAGGTCAGTTTGTTGAGTCATTGTTGTTGTCAGCGATTGGTTGAAAACACGGTTAGAACTAACGTGTAATGAATTAGTGTGGGAAGAGTATGCTGTCGGGGGTAGAATAGGGTTGGGTTCACCGATAGAGCTATGACAACCACCCTCGTCATTATTTTCTGGTTCGTCGGACCGGGCTCGTTGGCTCGTTTTTTCACTTGGTCGCGGATTCCCTTGTTCGTGACGACTTGCATGTGTGATCAAGATATCATTGGTACCGGAGTCATACTGCCCTACTGCATGATGTTTGCTGTTTGGTTGGGTGGCGAACACCTGCTTATGACCAGCTGGTGGCTCTTGATCCGTGATGTAGTCCTCGTTTTCGTACGTTTCTTGTGCGCCGTCTCTTAACACAGTATCAAGACACAGTATCAGGATCACGTTTATCTCTTCTCTTTAGGTAGATTCCACCGACATGATTACAAGAAGGATTACAAGAAATAAGCCAGGTCTGGCCAGTCCGACAATAAGTCCAATGCTTGATGTTTGTGGTGGAGGGACAACAACCACAGACATTGTATTGGCAGAGAAGACGTTTCCTGCAAGATTGCAGACTGCGCATGAGTAGTCGCCCGCATCGACAGGGGTGACAGAGCCTCTCTCGTACGTGCTGTTGACTTTTGCTGGGATAACAGTTCCGTTGTGAAGCCATGAATAACTTGGCTCGGGGTTTCCGTCTGCGTTACAGAGCAGCCACAGCGCACTGCCGTGGTTGACAGTCATAACGCCTGCCTGACTGTCACCGCTGACTCCTTCTCCTCGAATGTAAATAACATTGAGCCGAACATCGACTGACAGTGACTGGAATGATTCGTGGATGTTAACATTACAGGTAAGTATTTTGTCGTGATCATCAGCGGTAAACGTACGCGTCAGTTTGCTGTACGTCGTTAAAGTTCCATCAACTTCACTGGCATGTGAAGTATTAGCTCCGTCTACAGATGTATCACCAAGTTTCCATGTTACTGTTCCTCCCGGAAAGCTTTTATCTGTAGTGCAGCTAACCTCAACGGATCCTGCAAGTATCGTCATATTACCGTCTACATTATTGCCGTCTATCGCCATTGTGACATTCTTTGCTGGCACTAACACGGTCACATTCAACTTGTTACTCGACATGTATTCTCCAAGCACACTAGTTGCTTTACACGCGTACAATCCTCTGTGTTTAAACTTGACTAACTCGATCACCAGCTCGTCGCCTGCAGCTTGTTTCTCCTGGTCGTCGTGCAACCACGTGTAAAAGGGCTCTGGATAGCCGTCAGCATTGCAGCGTAGAATCAGCTTTTCTGCCTCGATAATAATGACGTCATCATCACTGGAGTTGTTGCTGCTGACGATGATCACGGTGTCTGCCATGTACAAAATCTCCGTTAACACTTCTTCGGGTAAACTTTGGTGAATTAAGATATGACAACGAAGTTCTTTGTCAATGTCTTCCGTTAAAAACCTGTGACTCAGGATATTTTTTGTTGTAAATGTCTTGTTTCTTGAACCCGCTTCCTCAGTTTGACTGGAGTCGGCAGTGATATTTTCACCATTCAGCAACCAGGTGATGCTAGCTGCTGGGTTACTGCTGTCAGATACACAGGAGAACTGTAGTGTTCCATCCGGTGATGAAGAGCTGTCTATAAGAGACATGATAACCGACTGTTGTGGCACAAGCACAGTTAGATGACCCTTGTTAGATAAATGGCCGCTCCCCGGCGCGACCTCGGCTTGCTGCCACACACAATAAAACTCTGCGTCATCTCTCTCAACTCTCAAGTTAGATATTAGCAAGCCAAAGTTTCCTGTGTCGTACATGTTGGCGTCAATGTAGGAATATTTATCTTCATCAGTAGGACTTACGTAGGAACCGTCACAATACCAATAAAGGAAAGTAGGAAATTCTTCCACGGAATTAAAACTAAAGTCAATCGTGCAGGGTACCGTAACATTGGAACCTTCAACTGCCTCCGTGTCACATGGTTGCTGCAGGAACTGCGTCCTTACCGCCACTAAGGCTGCACACAATACAGATGCTGTCATAAATTGACGTTTGATCATCGAGCCGGTGAGCGCACGTACGTCCAGACCCGGTGAATCCAGAAGCGGTAATATCAGCAGAATCAAGAGTCCCTGAAACGGTAAATACAGACAATAACCCGACAGAATTTGTAACCCGAGAAGTAATGTGATATTGGAGAGGTTTAAATTTAACTCCCGAGTACAACAACAAGGTGAAACTATACAAGCTTTTGCAGCATATTTGCGCAATAAAGCAAGCACCTGTGAATATGGGCAACTGTGTGAGGCCACAATTAAAAAAATATTTGTTTGCTCTCACTCGACCCCGGCTTTTTTTTTAGACGGGTCTTTTTACAAATTCAGCATGGTGTCTACATGCTTAGGTGTGCTTGCGTGGAGATACCTTTTATGTTGAATGTTTGTTTTGCTTGGTACATATAATGTATTGCCTACAGATTTATATAATGTACAGTGATACAATTTGTAAAAAAAAAGATTGGGAAAGATCAATAATTTTTTTTTTAGTCAGCCCCTTTTTGGCGGGTCGGTCAGGTGAGGGCAAACAAACAATATTTTTGTTATGGCCCGATCAGATCATTAGAGACAAAATAGTCATAAGAATTACATCTGTCGGTGCCCGGAAAATACTGTTAAGAGAAAGTTACCTCACATTGGACAAAGCCATACATACGTGTCAGATGCACAAACTGTCAGAGCATGATGATAAGTTTATGCAAAATAAACTTAATGTTGATGTTGTCAGAGAACAGCGTACACCACATTGGAAAAGAACCCCGCAAGCTAACGCGTGGCCCGAGCAATCACAAACACACAATTTGCACCCGATTCGTATCTTTTCACACGCCGACAGCGTTGAAAAGATGGCAATATAGCAACGCTATTGCGTTGTGAAAAATATAATTTTCAACACGCCGACTGCGTGCGAAAAGTTTTCAACGCGCTGGATGCATGCGAAAATAGGCTTGTATGAAGGCTGCTATTTTTCGCTAAAAATGGCGGTTCAATGCCGCCACTTCGTTCACTTTATGGCTTACAGGCTGTATTTTCTTTAAGAAGAAGAATTTTTAGTTACTATCTACATATTAGATGGGTTATCAATGTTACAGTTTCTGCATTTGACGTACAAAAATCTCTTATTTTGGTGGCCTACGGCTGCGATTTGCTGAACAATCCCATTAGACGACATCATTGCTTACATTGACGATAGCTGAAATTACTTCAAACCCTTGT